>NW_016161519.1:13961-50698 GCF_001687245.7 Rhagoletis zephyria
CTGACCGGATAGCAATTCCCTGACATTCTAGGATGGTATCTCAGCGGTCGATGTCTGCTTCGATAAGACGATACTGCACGGTGGGGTGCATGATGAACGCTAGGCCTCCACCATTTTCTCGCTCGCGATCTCGACGGTGCACATTGTATCCGGCGCAATTCAACAGTGTTGAATTTCCGTGCAGCTCGTCTCAGCGCAGCTATTAATATTCCGTGCCGACCCATGAAGACCCTTATCTCCTCGATCTTGCTTTGAAGTCCATTACAGTTGAATTGTAATATCTTCGTGTGCCTAGGGAGACTTATTGGAATGTGGGGTGTTAGTGATATATGTTGCCGTGCCGCCACATGCTGTGCTTGCTGCTGCTGAGGCTGTTGCCCTGTAGTGTTAGTGGTCGGCGTCGCAGCTCGGGGTTGGGACCGAGCAGCACAGCATGGGTCCTCATAGTCCCTCGTCCAATCTCGCGTGGTGCGCAGTCTTGAGCATGGCCTAAAGTGACACCAGCCAAGGCAGGTGTTGCACTTGACTGATGTCACATTACGGAATATCCTGCACTGGCATGCCGTACAGACTGTCGAAGGAACTAGGAGTTGTTGGCGGTGGCGTGTGGGTGGTGGTGCAGTTGTATCTGTGGTGTGGTCTGTTGTGTCTGTGGTATTGTCTATTGTATTGTGTTGTGGTGCGGTTGTGTTTGTGTTGAGTTGCTCAGGCGGACTCTGTTGTGCCGTGGAGGCAGCTCGGTTGGTGCAGCAAAGGGCCACGTACGCAGTGGTCCATTGTCTGTGAGTCGTGAGGCCTGAGCAAACTTGGAGGTGGCTCCACCCATTGCATGTATTGCCTCTGACGGAGGTGGAGTTGTGCTGTAATCGTCTCTGGCACACGCAGCAGGTATATGTTTCTGGCCCAGGGTTTGACTCAATGCCAGCCCTGAGCAGAAGTATGCGCACCAAGGTGGGAAATAAAGTCAGTTGACCTTATTTCCGTTGATCTTATTACCTGTCACCAACTCCGCGCATGCATACGGCTATGTACCTATACATATGTATACATACTTAAGTTTGTATGTACATACATATGTATGAACTCATTTGTTGCAAGTGGTTTTGATATTCGCAGCATGGTTTTAGGCATAGGTTTAGTAGTCTATTGCGAAAAGAGCAAGGCGAAAATTTTAAAAATACTGAAATCATTTTAAATGGGTCCGTTGATAGCTGGTGAACATATAAGAAAAAATATATATATACATATGTATGGAGGATATAATAGCTCTGAGCCAAAACTTTTCGTGTAAAATACTGTAAAAATGTCAAACAGCAAAATTACTCTATGAAGTTAGAGCAAAAAGTGAGTAACAGCAAACGGGAAACAGTACGGGAACAAAAAAAGCATCGAGTAAAATCTTGCAACTTCATTCTCTACACCAGGTTTTCCCAAAGTGGGTACCGCGGCACCCTGGGGTGCCGCTAGTGGCTAGAGTATACTATTGGTGCGGGCAAATTCTTTAAACTTTCCATATACAACGCAAGCGGTTTGATTAAGCTTCAACATGGCGGCCAGAAAATCAAAAAATTTTATTTTATTTTTATTAAAATTACCATCAGCGGCTCGTGTAACCCCATATACAACACAAATGGCTGGCAGCAAAGGGATATTTCGATTGGTTTGTCGAGCCGCTTACGTGGTGTATTTCGCTCTTAAGCGTAGTTCCCCAGTACGTTTTGTCAACGAAAAATTGAAGGAGAAAATTTTCAGAAAAATAGCCGAAAACATACCCTTTTCACAACAATTTTCCGTACTTTTGTAGACCTAATCTGCAACTGGCTGAGTCAGTGGTGATCGTTTTCCTCCACTTTTCTTCCCGTTCTCGGATTAGTTTTCGGATTTTTTGTTGGCTGAGCTGTTCTCGTAACAAGCGCAGCAGCTTCGCGCACGNTGGATTTTTTGTTGGCTGAGGTGTTCTCGTAACAAGCGCAGCAGCTTCGCGCACGTGTATATGTTGCTTATGCTTTGGAACTTCACAATCACACTGCGACAGGGCGAATCAACACGATTTTAGAAGCAGTCGAGAACGAACTCATAAAAAGTTTGAAAATTTGTGAATTTTTTAGTTTGCAACTTTACGAAAGTACCGACGTAGTGGGACTTAATGCTCTTCTCGTGTTAGTGAGGTACCCATTCGCAATGCAAACCGAAGAAGAACTTTTGATGAGCGAAGTGCTTGAGACTTACACCATTAGCAACGAAATTTTTAAAGCTATCGACAAATTTGTACAGAAAAAGGGTGTGTGGATATTTGCACCTAGTGACTTTTACTTTTACATCTCTATGTGAGACTGCATTTTCAACAAATGCTTGCATAAACAAGTAATTTTTAAGCAAAAACCATAACCGACTTTAATTCCCATATACAAATTTAAGATTATCGTTAATCTCTTCATGATCCAATGATCGGATGTAAACCAAATTAGAATGGGACAACCTGTGACATAACACCTTTCGTTTAAAAAAAAGAATTATAGTACTCGGTTAACGTGGTCCAAACATATCGGGTACCNTGCTATCGACAAATTTGTACAGAAAAATGGTGTGTGGATATTTGCACCTAGTGACTTTTACTTTTACATTTCTATGTGAGACTGCATTTTCAACAAATGCTTGCATAAACAAGTAATTTTTAAGCAAAAACCATAACCGACTTTAATTCCCATATACAAATTTAAGATTATCGTTAATCTCTTCATGATCCAATGATCGGATGTAAACCAAATTAGAATGGGACAACCTGTGACATAACACCTTTCGTTTAAAAAAAAGAATTATAGTACTCGGTTAACGTGGTCCAAACATATCGGGTACCATACATTAAAAAAAAAGAAACAAATATTTCGACGACAAATGCACCAGCACGCTTTCAGCGTGAAATGATTTCAGGGAAAAATTGTCAAAGCTCCCAATAAACTTAAAAGAAATAATGAAATCATCATAGCAATTTCCGTCCTCACATTAAAGCTAAATGAGCATAAAGTTTGCATTCTGTTTTCGTTGACATTTGAAGAGTAGGGGTCCCGCGAAATTTTTTTAGCACAACAAGGGTGCCGCGGTGAAAAAAGTGTGGGAACCCCTGCTCTACACAACCAGAGAACGTAAATATATAGAGGAGGTCCAAGAACGAATCAGCGTGGAAATTGTCAAATACCAAAAAAAAAACTGGCGAAATGCATTTTAAGCGCGCCCAGCCAGAGGCAAACGAANCTAAAAGAAATAATGAAATCATCATAGCAATTTCCGTCCTCACATTAAAGCTAAATGAGCATAAAGTTTGCATTCTGTTTTCGTTTACATTTGAAGAGTAGGGGTCCCGCGAAATTTTTTTAGCACAACAAGGGTGCCGCGGTGAAAAAAGTGTGGGAACCCCTGCTCTACACAACCAGAGAACGTAAATATATAGAGGAGGTCCAAGAACGAATCAGCGTGGAAATTGTCAAATACCAAAAAAAAAACTGGCGAAATGCATTTTAAGCGCGCCCAGCCAGAGGCAAACGAATTTTAACATAGCCAAGCCAGAGGCACAATAAATTTAACAGAAATTGTCTCATCAAAGTAAATGGATCGTTTTCTTGTTAGACAACGAAATGCTGACGGCCTTTTGCGTTTTCGTTCTTTAAATTGGTTAATTACTTAAAATAAATGCATGCATAGAAGTCGAAATTATTCTTACTATATGTAATATGTACATATGAATGTAGGAATGTTTGGATTGAATTTTTTTCACGGCATTGATTTAATAAAAACGAGATGAAAATTTTTGGTAAAATACATATATGAAAATTCTTGTTTGAAGATATGTGCCAGGGTATGCTTTCACTGCAAAACGTAGATATGTTATCTAATTCGTGAAAGTTATGCAAATATGTATGCAATTGCCAAACTCGTTGGTGATTTGCCGTCGGCATTTAAAAGCGAAGATAAAATCGGTTTTTATATTTTNGAATGTAGGAATGTTTGGATTGAATTTTTTTCACGGCATTGATTTAATAAAAACGATATGAAAATTTTTGGTAAAATACATATATGAAAATTCTTGTTTGAAGATATGTGCCAGGGTATGCTTTCACTGCAAAACGTAGATATGTTATCTAATTCGTGAAAGTTATGCAAATATGTATGCAATTGCCAAACTCGTTGGTGATTTGCCGTCGGCATTTAAAAGCGAAGATAAAATCGGTTTTTATATTTTTAACGATTCTAATGGTAGTTGATACGCTCTTTTCAATGCAACAAACCGCAGTTTTCTAGCTGCCTTAGTTTTCTCACAAATCCACTTCAAAGATGGATTGGTTGCACTGCACGTGTTAACTTCAAAATTGTTTTTGTTTGTTGATAATTTTCCACTGTTATACTCGTATTATGTATATGTAAATAATGGGGCATATTCATAGTTAAAATAAAGTCGACTCAAAAGTTACTTTCAGTGGAATAGGCACCTGTGAAAAAAGATGCAACTAACTTTCTTCTTATTTGGGGCTGATAAACTTTAACTTAGAGTCGACTTTATTTCGGTTACGAAT
This sequence comes from Rhagoletis zephyria, assembly GCF_001687245.7. NCBI lineage: Eukaryota > Metazoa > Arthropoda > Insecta > Diptera > Tephritidae > Rhagoletis > Rhagoletis zephyria. The sequence continues at coordinate 18,530 of NW_016161519.1, forward strand.
ATGCCCCAACAGTCAAATGAAAATGCATTATGCATATGTATGTACATACTCCATTAATTAATAACGTTTTTACATGCATATATATGCATGTGCATATTGCTGCCTACATACTACGCCCATGTATACATATGTATGTACAACTCACGGCCGCATACATACTTACATAATTACTCGCATATTCAAATACAACAATAACTATTTCATTCATAAACGCATGCGTGTGTTTCTCAAGGCCAAGCTAACTCATTCATTAACACAACCGCAGCCTCCCGCTCCCCGCAAAAACATCTCCATTAGGGCGGGTCGAAAAACTATTTTTTCTCAAATCCCTTGGTAATAGTGAAAATATATTGTATTATGAAGTCAACAACAAGCCTGCAAAATATTAGTCTTTTATTTCAATTGTAAGAGCCCGCGCATCGACCACCAAGTGACCCACAGCACACTAGTCGAATAAGACCAATTCTTGTTAAAAATTCTGGGTTCAGCAAAAAGGGTTGGTGCATATTATTAGATAATAAACTTGTTAACGCAAAAGATAAAGTTAAATATAATTTCTCGCAGCCCTTTAGCTTATCGTTAATCTCAAAGTTATCTGTTTTCAATAAAACAAAACATGTAAAGAACAGCATTAATATTACTGGCATGCATTTAGGTCGCTGGTTCCAAATATTTTAATCTTTTTTTAATATTAGCTATAGTTTTCGATTTTTCGCAAATTTAGGAACAATTTCGGTAGCTCTAATAGAAAAGCCATTANCAAAACATGTAAAGAACAGCATTAATATTACTGGCATGCATTTAGGTCGCTGGTTCCAAATATTTTAATCTTTTTTTAATATTAGCTATAGTTTTCGATTTTTCGCAAATTTAGGAACAATTTCGGTAGCTCTAATAGAAAAGCCATTATTTTCACTCATCGTGGAAAAGTTTTGTTTATGCACTTTTTCACATAATGGAATTAGCTAAAATATTTAAGTATGTATATCTAAACACTTATTGCACGTTCCCTACTTTCATATAACGGCAAATTTAGAAAACGGCAAAAATGTGCTTCTTCGGTGACAAATGAAACCATTCTGCACCAATTTTCAAGACTGCATAAATGGACTTAAAATGGGCCTTTCTCACCCTAATTGTATTATGTTAATGTATGTAAATACTTATATGCTTCAAACTACTATTAACTTATCAAACTATTCCTAATCTTTGGCAATACATGTTTGACTTCATTCACCACGATCTTGAAAACTTACCAAATCGGCGTGACCAAGTCCATGGTCCTTTTAATATTATATGAACATCCGAAAGCATTAAAACGTTTGAAATAAACCTCGTCTCACTTTTTTGTATTTTTCACTTGGTTGCTAAATAATGAGGAATTGAAAATTCATAAGGGAAAATTATAGTTTTTGTAAGTTTTATCTCAATATCTTAATAACTTGTAGACTTATTAAAAAATGATAAATGGACGTGAGGTACTATATTTAATAACCTTTAATTTGATATATCGTCCTGTTTATAACAATTAACGAATTCCACAGATATTACAAGCCAAAGTTTTATTTCTAAAATTCATACACTTTAATTCAATTGCGCGGGCTAAAGATAAGTTTTAAATTAATCTTTCGTGGCCAACAGCAATTGGCTTAGACCTAAGACATCATAATATTACTATTACAATACGGTCACATGCCGTTTATTTTCCCCCATACAAAATCGATCCAGCCTAGTCACCATCAAGCGCAACTTTTTCAATCCGACACAAAAATTCTAAAATCTTAAAATGAAGAAATCTCGGCCAGCCAAGTGAAAATTGGCATTTATTCTCTATATCCAGTAAAATAAGTTATCTCGAATTTTGGTAGTTTTTGGCAAAACACTCAATTTTTTTCCCCCAACCAATATTTCAATCATTAACTAATATTTTAAGGTGTTATTTTAATAAACATTAAATAAAAGTAAACGTATTCTGCAGGAAAAGACAATATATATTTATTTTAATCAAAACTTCTAAAATCACGAACATATGTGGTTTTATCGGAAGTTCACAAATGTAACGTGGCAACTTAGCTCGTTTTCATATTTTTCTGTCCGAAATTGTAAAATTTTTGTCCATGACGCGCCACGATTTTTGTACAGGTTGGTCAATGTGCCTTGAAAAAAAATGATTGTATTTATTTTTTTAATTTTAAAAATTTCTATACTTCTAATTATAATTATATATATCCACAGATTATTTTAAATTTTTTTCATACGTATCCAAATCTTCAGAACCATAAAAAGATTCAAACACATCAAAGTACAATAGATGCGATGTCCAAGTAAGTGCTACTCCACTGTACAAGTTGGTGTCCTCTCTGTTGGAGGGACACTAAATAAAACGAAATACGTTGAGACTAGGGCTATGCCCGCTTTATTGGAGGCTTGATTAAGTCTTAAAAACTAAATTTACATTTGTTCAGTTTTTATAACAAAATTTTGATTACTATTGCAAAACGTGAGTTATGTTTTGAAATATGTACCAGACGCTCGACCGAAAAAGGGTAAATATGTAATTGCGAATATTAATAAAAATTATTATTGAATTTAAAGTATTACTGTTGACACAGCTATTTTTGTCAACACAATGTAATTTGCAAATATTAATAAAAAGAGAACAGTTTCCTTATTGCATTTCACTTTAACTTGACATAGCTTATTATTGGCTTTTGGGTCAATAACTAGCGTAAGTGTCAAGTCAGCGGTTATTGGTTGAAGAATTAGCAAAGCGTGTGCTAACTCTTCCCCTCTTAGGTCGATTGCCCTCAATGGACAAAAGTGTTATGAAATTATGAAGTGACTTGAAAAAATGGGCCTTTAGGTGCATCTGTTACATACTCTGTGGTTACATGAAATTTTTTGTAATAATTATTTTTTATTCAAAAAGCAAGAAAAACAATAATGAAAGTTGGAGTGATTATTACGTCTGTACTTAAACTAATTATATGCTTAGTTATATTTTTTTTATTAGCAACTGAATGTCGCTTTTATGTTCTAAATGGCTTACATATAGGGTCTCGATTTTTAAATTCATATTTGTTAAATTTTTTTCTTTAATGTGCGTTATTACATTTGGCAAAATAAATGTATTGTGAATTTTTAGATTGAAATTGATGTAGGTTATGTTTGATATCGTGATTTTACAGTTTATAAATTTTATCAAAAATGTTCCTTTGTTTAGAAATTTTAAATTGTTGCAATCATGATATATATTTCCATNTTATAAATGTCTGTTGCCTATTTATGTGGGTCGTAATATTTCCTATTTGTTGCGTTAAGAAATTGTTAAAGTACGTTAATTTGATTGTGTTGTCTGATATTGTCTGTTCATTGCTATGCATCTGGTCTAGTGCATTCCTTATGTCTCGTTCATCGTCACTGTCCATGGAGCCTGCTATAAATTTTAAGCCTTTACCTAATATGTTAATTAGCCCTCGTTTTGATTTCGGGTGAGGATGTAGTCTATCTATTTTTGCTTTTAGAAGAAGAAAATTTTCGTAGATGGATTCCAAAACTTGCGTGTCCTCCGAGGAGGTCGTTTTTTAATTTTTATATTGTCCGTAATGCGTAACATCGTGTCTTCATATGTGGTTAAGTTGATAAAGTGTAGTACCTTGTCGTAATTATTAATTGTTTTCAGTTCTCCTGTCCTGATTGGTATGTATCCATTGTTATTCGCCAGGTCCTGTACGTTTATTTGTTGGCTGTTCGCACCGAGTACAAATGCCAAGGCCAATATTGTCGTAAATAGCATTTTCTGTGGGAATTGAAGGTTACTGGTTTAATATTGTCTAATATCTTTTTTGTGAACTATCCTGCCTGATTTTGTTTTTATGGTTGTGTTAAAATTCTCTGCTACGATTTCCTTCTTATATCTAGCTGATAACTTATTGCCTAATCTCTTATTTATTTTTACGTATATGACGTCTCCTTCTGAGAACATTCTTGGGGGTTTTCTATCTTTGTNCGAAAATTTTTGGGGGTTTTCTATCTTTGTTATGATAAGACAAATCCTGTTCTTGCTTATCCTGCAACTTTTTACTGATTTCATGTCTATCTTTCTCTAGAAGTTTAGGGTCACTGCTAATTCTTCTCCCAAAAAATATTTCTATTGGTCTCATCCCTGTGGTTGAATGCACAGATGAATTGTACTCCTTGACGGATTTTTCCAATAATTCGCTAAAAGATCGGTGGCTCTTTTCGACTTGCAGACAGCGTATTATCTCCTGTAGAGTGGAGTGAAAACGTTCTACCTGTCCATTTGAAGAGCTGGTATATGGAGGTGTTCCATATATTTCAGTGCCAAATTCGTTATTTATCATGAAGTTAATTGATTCTGAGTTGAAGGACCTTTCGTTGTCCATAACTATTGTTTCTGGTACTAAGGTAAAAAGGATATCCCTCAGTGGTTGCCTTATGTCTTCGCTTGCTCTGGAGCGAATAACTTTTGCTACTGCATATTTTGAAAATTTGTCTACAGCTGTTAAAATAAGTTGCTTTCCCATTATTAATATATCTATATGGACTATTTGACCTGGGAACTGAGGTATTGGTGTGGCCTGTATTTGTGGTTTTGGTGGATTACGCTCCTACTTATTTTCTTTGCATGTGGCACATGTTTTGATAATTTTCTTTATTTTATTTGCCATTCCAGGAAAGTAGTACCTTTCTAGAATTTGAATTTTGTTTTCTTTACTATTCCTGTGGGCTCTATTTTGTGTTTTAATAATAATTTCCTCCTGCTCCTTTTCGTTAGTTATATCTAGAACTTCTACTTATGAAAACCTGATGCGATATTTGTTAAAATGTAGCGGGTATAACTTTCGTATTTTTCCCATTCGGGATTCTTCCGTTTTAATGCAGTTTATCACTGATGGGTTGAGGTATCTCTTAAGGGCTGGGATAAGTACTTGCTGAGAGAATTCTGGTTCAGTAACCATATGGCGATGATATGTTGGAAATATTATCTTAAACGGGTAAGTGGAGACTTCGTTGGTACTGAGGAATATCTGATTTTTGAACGCGTTAATAGGTGTTTCGACACTATATATTAGATTGTGGGATGAACTGTCATCCGAATTTGTTGCCTCAGATAAGGTGTTGACCTGTGTTTCTGTATATGGTATTCTCGAAAGGGCGTCAGCCACTAAGTTTTGTTTACCAGGTTTATAAAATATTTCGTAAGAGTATTCCTCAAGAGCTGCCTTCCACCTTTTCATTTTCGAATTGTTATTTTTGTTGCTAAGCGCATATGTGAGTGGTTGGTGGTCAGTAAAAATTTGCACCTTGGCTGATCCATACAAGAAATTCCTAAATGAGTTTAAAGCCCAGATTATGGCTAGCAGTTCTTGAGATGAACGCTAACGGCTTGTTGTCTTGAGATAAGACGGCTCCAATAGCAAATTTGGAGGCATCTGTTACTAACTGAAATTTTTTATTGTAGTCGGGATATGCGAGTATGATGTCTTCAGAAGACATCACAGAGAAAATTTAATGTTTTTGAAGGCTCTTATGGCTTCTTCATTTAAAGTTATTTTAACTTTTGAAGATTTATTCTTCGATATTCGCCCTTCTTCCCNCTGGGATAAGTACTTGCTGAGAGAATTCTGGTTCAGTAACCATATGGCGATGATATGTTGGAAATATTATCTTAAACTGGTAAGTGGAGACTTCGTTGGTACTGAGGAATATCTGATTTTTGAACGCGTTAATAGGTGTTTCGACACTATATATTAGATTGTGGGATGAACTGTCATCCGAATTTGTTGCCTCAGACAAGGTGTTGACCTGTGTTTCTGTATATGGTATTCTCGAAAGGGCGTCAGCCACTACGTTTTCTTTACCAGGTTTATAAAATATTTCGTAAGAGTATTCCTCAAGAGCTGCCTTCCACCATATGTGAGTGGTTGGTGGTCAGTAAAAATTTGCACCTTGGCTGATCCATACAAGAAATTCCTAAATGAGTTTAAAGCCCAGATTATGGCTAGCATTTCTTTTTCGTTAGCCGCGTAATGCTCTTCAGCTCTACTTAAAGTTCTTGAGATGAACGCTAACGGCTTGTTGTCTTGAGATAAGACGGCTCCAATAGCAAATTTGGAGGCATCTGTTACTAACTGAAATTTTTTATTGTAGTCGGGATATGCGAGTATGATGTCTTCAGAAGACATCACAGAGAAAATTTAATGTTTTTGAAGGCTCTTATGGCTTCTTCATTTAAAGTTATTTTAACTTTTGAAGATTTATTCTTCGATATTCGCCCTTCTTCCCCTCTTAGAAGGGATGTTAGGGGTTTTGCTAACTTTGCGTAGTCTTTTATAAATCTACGATAATATCCCGACATACCAAGAAAACTTCGAAGCTCTTTTAGAGTTGTGGGTTGCGGAAAATTTGCAATCGTTTTGACCTTATCAGGGTTGGTTTTTATGCCATTTGGGGATATAATGTATCCTAAAAACTCAACTTCCTTTTGAAAAAAATTACACTTGTCCAGCTGGACTTTCGTGTTAGCCTCTTCCAAGGTTTCAAAGATTTTCGTAATATGATTGAGGTGTTCATCCTCGGTTTTACTGAAAATAATAATGTCGTCGATATAGACGTAACAGTATTTTCCTATATGCTCGCGAAGTACGTCGTCCAGAGCTCGCTGGAAAATGGATGGGGCATTTTTAAGCCCAAACGGTAAGCGAGTAAATTCGTATTTTCCAGATTTGATCGAAAATGCCGTTTTTTCGATATCAGATTCCTTTAGAGGAATCTGGTGAAAACCGCTTTTCAAGTCCAATACGGAGAAAAAGTTGCTTTCTCCAAGATTGTAAATGACCTCTGATATCTCGGGTATGGGGTACCTATCGGCCATTGTAACCGAATTCAATTTCCCATAGTCTATTACCAGACGATACTGCTTGTTACCCTCTGAATCTGGTGTTTTAGGTACAACCCATACTGGTGAATTGTATGGAGATTTGGATGGTCTTATAATACCATCATTTAGTATTTTTTTTACCTGTAATTCTACTTCGTTCTTTAAAGACGCTGGATAGGGGTAGAATTTTGAATATACAGGCGAGTCATTTAATGTTCTAATTTGTCCCAAGACCTTGGTGGTGTATGTTAGCTTTTCATCTGGTTCGGAGAAAAGATTGGGATATGTATTTACAATATTTTTCATAATGTCCCTTTGTTTAGAGGATAAGCCCTCTTCTTTTATATTTATAGTATTTACGCTTTGTGCAGCNCATAGTATTTACGCTTTGTGCAGCCTGCTGCTTAAGGCTGACCATAAGGCCATTTCCTAAAATCATTTTATTATCTGCTGTATATATTACTGCTTTTAGTGCTCTTAGAGTGTCGTTTCCCAAAATACCATCAAATGATTTCAATAAGGGCATAAGATAAAATTTTATTTTTTCTTCTATATTAAAGAGCTTTACGTAGGTGTGTTCTATTATTTTAACATCTCCTACAATTGATTTAGCATAGAATGGCTTTTCGTTTTGTATTCGTTTCTTAGCTAAATTTGGTTTCGCGTAGTTTTTACTCGAACCTGTATCTATCAAAAATCTCAAAATTTTTCCGCTCTCCGTCTTCACTTCGATGTATGGAAGCGAAGAGCTAATAATGCTAAAAAATGAACGTCATATGCATTCCGCATGTTCATCATATTCGGTTTCTGTTTGGTTACCCTCTTCTGATGTGTCTATATGAAATGTCCTTTGGTTTTTGGTTGGTGGCTGATTGTTGACCGATGGCGGTCTTTTGCCCTGAAGCTGATTTTGAGGTGGTCTGTTTATATAGTTGATTTTTCTTGAATGTAAGCTCTGATCTACCTACATAGGTTCTGGTTTCTGTTGAGGCTTCGGTGGCCTTGGAGGGTCATTAGTAAATCGATTTTGGTTGGTGGACTGTGGTTTGGTCTTCCACCTTGCTTGATTCGTTTGTGGCTCGTGAGCCAATTGTGGGTAAAAGGGTCGTTGGTGTGTAGGATATTTTCCCGAATTTGGGTGTCCTTTTTTAATATTTTGTGCATGATTTGTTCGGTAATTTTGGTTGTCCAGCTTCATGCACAAGTGAAGAGCCTGTGTGAGATCAGCTGGTTCTCTGATGCCCAGTAACCGAGGTAAGTCCCCGTTCAGACCCCTGACAAATGTATCAAGTGCTTTGTCTCTATAAGATTGAGTCATCATGCGAAGAGATTCATTACTCATTTCTACACATCCTAATTTGTTAAGTATTAATGAAAGGTACTCATAAACCTGTTGGTAGAATTCTGATATGGATTTGTTACCTTGGACTAAGGTGGTTAATTGATACTCCAAAGTGGAAACATCCCGTTTGTCTGCATAATGCATTGCTAGACATTTTACAATTGCCGACCAATCTAAAGGTGTATTATAGGACTCTAGTGCCGTATCGGCGTTCCCTACAATTTTGTTTCGAATAACACTAAGTATTCCGTAATACTTGGGAGTCCCTTTCAACGGATCGTATATACTCAAAATACGATCTACACTCTTCTTCCAGGAATTAAATTCCCCAGGACGTCCGGAGAAATCCTTGAGACACTTAACTACATCTGGGATTTTATCTAAATCTGCCAAATTACCCCGATGCCTATCCTCAATTGTTTGGTCTATTGCCGAACTTAAAAAGGCATTTGGATTGAGAGTGGCCTGTACTACTCTTGGTCCCTAAGTCATCTATGCTTAGCTGCCTATCATTTACCGCCAGAGGAGGGGCAAGGGTGGGAGGGCGAATTAGGTTGTTTGGGTTTGCAATTTCGATTAATTTGAATATTTTATATATTTTATAATTATTTGTTATAAAACCGGAGGGTCCCCCTTTCGGTGGTGAATCGCGGCCTTTATAATTTTTCGGCCCTAATGTGGCTTAATATAAATTTGTCATATAAATTTGAGTACCCTAATTTGGGTGCTCATACATATATACCTTAAAAAAAAATTTTACTAATACCGCTTTTTCCTCTGCTTCCCAGGTGTCGATCTTTAGCTTATTCCACCCTTTTTTATGTTCTTTGCTGCAATAGTCGCTTTTTCCTCTGCTTCACAGGTGTCGATCTTTAGCTTATTCCACCCTTTTTTTATGCTCTTTGCTGCAATAGTCGCTTTTTCCTCTGCTTCACAGGTGTCGACCTTTAGCTTATTCCAACCTTTTTTATGCTCTTTGCTGTAATAGTCGCTTTTTCCTCTGCTTCACAGGTGTCGATCTTTTGCTGCTTGTCTTATTATTGCTCTGGGGCTGTAGGGTTTTCTTCTTGCGTAACTTTTATTCCACTTCCACTGCGCGCTTGGCCCGCTGAAGAATTTTTTGTTGATTTTTTTATATATTTTTTTGTTTTAGCTCCACGAATTTTTTCGAGCTTTGCAAATGTTTTTTCCCTTTTCTTAATGTTTGCTTTGGGTTTACAAATATTGTTCACCAATGTTTTTTTTTTTTTTTTTTTTATTTATATTTTTTTTTCTATGCCGCGGGCTGGTACGTTGTACCGCCGGTTTGCTTTGGCTACTACGGGGCCCACTGCTATAGACGCGAATACTAATGTATGCGCGGGTCCTTTTCTTTTCACAGGACTTCACTTTTCGGGTTCGCAAGTCCTTACTTGTTTTTCTTTTCAGGATATTAATTTTCGCACAGTTTTCCGTTTTGCTCACACACGACTTTTAGAGTTTACTCGGATTTTTTTTCGCGTACGTTTGAGAACTTGCTTTTATTCCTTTACAAGGATTTTATTTCGCGTACGTTTGAGAACTTGCTTTTATTCCTTTACAAGGATTTTACTTCGCGTACGTTTGAGAACTTGCTTTTATTCCTTTACAAGGATTTTATTTCGCGCGTGTACTTCAGCATTCGCTCGGGCGCCAGTTGGTGTCCTCTCTGTTGGAGGGACACTAAATAAAACGAAATACGTTGAGGCTAGGGCTATGCCCGCTTTATTGGAGGCTTGATTAAGACTTAAAAACTAAGTTTACATTTGTTCAGTTTTTATAACAAAATTTTGATTACTATTGCAAAACGTGAGTTATGTTTCGAAATATGTACCAGACGCTCGACCGGAAAAGGGTAAATATGTAATTGCGAATATAATTTGAATTATTATTGAATTTAAAGTATTACTGTTGACACAGCTATTTTTGTCAACACAATGTTATTTGCAAATATTAATAAAAAGAGAACAGTTTCCTGTTTATTAACTTATTGCATTTCACTTTAACTTGACACAGCTTATTATTGGCTTTTGGGTCAATAACTAGCGTAAGTGTCAAGTCAGCGGTTATTGGTTGAAGAATTAGCAAAGCGTGTGCTAACTTACATGAATGCGTGTCAAAATGTCAAGTTAAGTTTGGGTTAAACCCATTTTAGCGGACACAGTTTTTTTGGTTCCAGCTGTTAATAACACACTATTTTACCACGCTTTTTATGTTTAATCTTCTTATGAGAAAATCTAATTATTTCGCAAATGTTAATGGCTTCGCGCACGTGCCAATCTGGTGCCGATTCGCAGAAATGTAATAAATTGTGTGGATGGAAGCGGCGCGGGGAAGATGAAAGCAGATCAACCGTATATATGTATGTACATATGTACATTGATAATTGCATACATACTTACCCTTTTTTTTGTGTGTCTTTTGGATGCATGAAAAATTTGGTAGCAGAAATAGGTATTGAAATGAAGTTTACAAATATGTGCTTTATAAATTTAGGTTTAGTAATTAATTAGATATGTAGCGAAGCTGCCACCCATCTAATGGCAACTTACACGACTTTATTAGAAAATATTTGAAAACTGAATTATTTCCATAAACATTGAAAATATTGAAAAATGTCTTGAGTTGTTTCGGCTTAGCTTGGCGAGATCTTTACTAACTGCAGGGAAAATCCGACGTTTTCAGATTTTTAGTATTATTTAAAAAAAGTTTCCAAGTCGAAAATAATTAAAAATAGAATTATTTCCATAAATATCGAAAATACGGAAAAAATTCATTCAGACTTTCGAGTTAAATTAGGGAGATCTCTAAAAAAAAAAAATTCTTTTCGCATTTTTTGTTTTTTTTTTTCTTGAAATTTTAGGTCCAAGGGTTAGTTATTTCCATAAATATCGAAAATCTGGAAAAAATGCGTACACAGTTTCGGCTTAGTTTAGCGAGAGACATAAAAAAATCACAAATGACTTTTTTTCACAAATGATTTTTTTCAGGTTGTTTTTTAAATCCAGTATCAATACAGTTTTTTACTTGAAAATATCACAAAAATTGGAAAATGTTTTATAATATTTTCGATTAATTTTAACGTTGTTTGTACAAATCACCGAAAAGAAATTATTTTCTCCCCTAAAAATCTATTTACAAAAAAATCTAACACCAATAAAGTTTTGTAAATGAAAATCTAACAAAATATTACAAAAATCGAAAAAGTGCTATATAATATAGAAATCACCGGAAAAGAGGATTTTTTTATCAAAAAATGTTTTCACAAAAACACACTTATGGCAGTTTTCTATTTGCAATCATTAAAAGAATATCACAAAAATCAAAAAATGTTATATAATATTTTCGATTTAATTGCATGTTACTTGTAGAAATAAACGAAAAAATTTAATTTTCTTACTAAAACAATTATTTTCAAAAAAAACCTAACACTTTTTATTAAATATTATTAGAGTCCGACCGACTCCAATTTTTTTTCAGGTACCGATACCGATTAATCGGCTTATGGAGAAAGAATCGGCCGATGCCGATGCCGATTCCATAAATAATTACAAATAAATGTATTGATTCATAAAATCAGTTCATTTCACGGAGTTAAAAAAAACAAAAGAAAAGAAATAATTGAATTAATTGGCTTGTTATGCCACATTACATATACATGTATGTACATACATACATATGGATGTGTAAAAATATATGTACATATATCACATTTATGTACATTACATAAAACACTTTTTTATATGGTGCTAAGCAAAAATATTTAGGAAAATAAAATTTATTCCGTTTTGTACTAAAATACACTCTTTTGCACACAATGCATACGACACATACATACATATAGTGGTCCACAAAATAAAACAATTGCGATATTTTGACCGATTCTGTCTTTTTTATTTAATGTTTACTATTTTTTTTTTATAAAAGTCTAGCTGGTATACAACAAACACCATATAAATTGAGATTTCAAACTTTGTACAAAAATTAGAAAAATTCTGCTTATTTTCACTCAAATTTCAAACTTTTTAATCAGAATTTTGGTATGCAGTTTTGTAAACCATTTCATTCTAGTATAATGTAGCGCAAGTTTCAAGCTGCTATAAAATCCCGTTAATTTTTGGCAATTTTTTTTNATTCTGCTTATTTTCACTCAAATTTCAAACTTTTTAATCAGAATTTTGGTATGCAGTTTTGTAAACCATTTCATTCTAGTATAATGTAGCGCAAGTTTCAAGCTGCTATAAAATCCCGTTAATTTTTGGCAATTTTTTTTGCTGGCAGTGTTCTCCATAAAAATAATTTTTGTTAGCTGTCTGCACATGTTTTTTAAAATTGGCCGTCGCTTCACCTGAACATCTGAAAAGAAATTCCAAAGAATCGGCAAAGAATCGGCGAAAAAAGGCCGATGCCGATGCTCAATTTTGTGCCGATACTAGCCGATGCCGATGCGGATTAATCGGTCGCACTCTAAATATTATGTTACCAGGCTAGTCTGATCTATGTTTTTAGTGCGAATAAAACTACATTATTCCACATTTGTAGCATCTTCAGGGGCAATCCAGCTTTATTAAATCTGCCACAAACCATAAAATACAAAGGCACATTGTAATCAAAAATTAATTAATATAACATACAAACATACATATACATATATGGAATTAAAAAATATAACAACAATTTGAGGACAAAAAACTCACAATATTAAAGAACTTTGATTTAACACCTAAATACAATGCATCTTTATCATCTTTGTGGTAGCTTTGTCAATACTAAAATAATAAACATTTTTATTTGTAATCATAAACAAGAAATGTAAGCGGCCGCAATGTTGTCAGTATCTTCTTTTATGTTCATTGTCTTTTCCCTTCTTTGCATTATCCTAAGGCTTTCTAGTGTGTATCGGATTGACTCCCTTCTTTCTTTGTCAATAATCTTTGTGTTGGCGAAATCAGCTGTATGTCCACTTGTTATGATGTGTTGTGATAATGTTGTACTGCTTTTTTGTTTCCTTATATCTGCTTCATGTTCGCCTAGTCTAATACCTAAAGGCCGCTTAGTTGTCCCAATATACACTTTTTCGCATTCTTCAATTTCATTTCCCTTACATCTAATTTCATGCACTGCATTGTTTTTTTGTTGGATATCTACTGAGCACTTAGTTTTTGTGTATATAGTCGACAGAGTGTAGTTAGATTTGTAGGAAAGTGCTGTGTTTTGTGATTTTGTTATGCTGTGACCAAAATTGTCAGTTAAGTTGGGAATATATGTTACACTGTAAAATTTCTTAGTAGTTTTTGTTATGTCTGTGTTCGGTATTGTACACACTTTTTGGTTTTCTATTTGAAAATGTTCCCAAAATATCACAAAAATCATCAATATTCATATTTAATTAACAGTCCAAACGCTCGTGAGATTTAGCTTTGCTTTGTATTTTGCTTTCGCTGTTAAGTATTCCAAATATTGGTCGCTCTTAAAATGCGCTTCGCTTGCTCAGTTGGCTCGAAAAATGTGGCATTCACAGTTTTCGGTCCTTCTATATACTTTACGTTCTCTGACACAACTCTCCAAAAATCGCTCTCATTACAGGATTTTGGAGGATGCGATCACTTTTCCCGTAACTACCTGCAAGTTCGTGTAAAAGCTTGTAAGTTCATTGAGTACTGGATCAGAGCTGACACAAGATTGTACAAAGAGAAGACGAGAGTAAGAGGAAATACCGAACAAATGAATTTAGCTTCCCATTTTGCAAACAAAAGATTTTATGTTATATGTATTCATAACTTTAACATAAACCTAGTGACAGATGAAGCAGACCACAGATTGAATTCCTAAAAGAAAAACTAAATTTAAGAATATATACAAATAGAAATGCTCAAACTACAAGCTCAAAAACAGTAATTGATGCGGTTTTTTCAAGATATTTTAACGCCCTTGAGTCACAAGTATATACAAGTGTCATATTTTATCAATCATACTGATAATTTCATTGTGTTAAAAGAATTAAAAATTAAGATGAATAAAAAAATTAAATCAGCAAAATGAATAAAATTAAGTGAAGTTAATATTTAATTTCTAACCTAACCTACATGTGTATTTATGTAACTAAATCGCCTAATAATAGGTTTACATATAAAGAGATTATCCTGATTTTCGCTCTTAGCTCCCTCATCTCTAATTAGAAAAAGAGATTAGCAATACAAAATTATACTTATAAAATAATCTCAGATTAAACCGATAACTTTATAGTGTCCAACCTAGTTTTATCGATTATACTGGCGAAGAAGAGGAGGAATGTTAAATGTGAAAAAAAACAATAATTTACGATAGCAAGGAAAAGAAGTCTGTAAAAGTATTTTTAATAAAATATTATGTTAAAATATTTTTAAAGTGACCGCGGTAGCACAGAGAAGAAGCTTAACTTTTCCTTGAGTTGTGAGAATAACAAGCATAACCAATTTGACAACTAACGAGCTTTGATTGAGATTATATTTATATATAAACGTACTTTTATGCTTTGCCGTACGCATATGTTTACACATAAAATTTCATGCGTACCTAGTACTCACGCCTTTTTTTTTGAAATGGGAAGAAGGTTAGTTTGGGAACGGGTACAACGGGTTTCACCGAGAGAATTCGTCTCGTCATCCCCAAGCTGCCCGTTGTGTCGCCCCTCCTCCTTTCTCAAACAAGGTTTGGGACCATCTATGGCAGAGTTAATAATATAGAAACTCTAAACTTGTCATTGTTTAAGAAGATTATTTATGCATAATCTAAAGTTTTAAACTCAATAAATTTCATCAATACGTATTTTTGAATCGAGTTGTGATTTTTTTATTAGTTTATTCAGTTACTCAATAGTTAGTTACAAAAAAGGCGATTTTGAAAATATAAGAATGTAGAACTTACACCTTTAAAGCGAAACTATTTAAAAATAATTTTAATAAATTTTTCTTACAAGGAATTATAATTTCCAGGTTTTCTGTAAAAAATTTTGCAATATTTAATGATAGTTCTAATTATTTTACCTAAACTTGGAGAAAAAACTGTAATAATGACATAAATTTAACTTTAAGTTTGAATAATCGTTAAACGGCTTATCAAAAAATTATTTGAGACGTTTTTTTTAGAGCGTCTAATTTTCTACAAAAATATGGGTCGCATTTTTTAGTTCGATAATTCGTAGCCGAGAAAACAAATTCCAAAATTTAAAATAAGTTTTTTTTTCTATAAATAGAAACCTGCTATGCGCGACCTTTTAAACTTAATATTAAGGGTTACGCTTTTAACAGCCATCTTTCGACATCCAACTGAATCAGTCTAATACTTGTATTAACTTATTTTTCATTTCTGATGAACTTCGATTATTTATTTTAATTTCAAGTAGTGTGTCAAATGAATTGCTTAAGATTTTATTTATATAAACCCATTTATTTTCCAGCTTTTGTTTTATGGAATTTAGCTTTTATCTAGAGGGCTTTTATAAAAATCTGGATCACTTTACTCGAAAATAGTTGGCAGCACTGTTGGCGACCAAATAGGCTTATGCTTGTACGTCTTTGTATTTTTTTGTAAATTTACACCCAAAAAAAGCGTGTCTATATTTCAAGAATTAAAAAAAAAAAACGTAAGCCACTCCGTTTTGTTTTACAAATGCTTTTTTTTTAAGATAATTTTTAAAATCGGTTTAGTGCTTTGAGAAATAAGTCGTTTATGTAATATTTCGCTGCAAAAATATTTACGGAAGTGTGTAGGCCACAAAATGCAGAAAGTGTTTACCATAACGATTATAAGAAATAAAATTAAATATTGTGTATAATTATTATTGAACCATGGAACAGTTGTTTTCGTCTCCTGAGACAAAAATGGTTAGACCAAAAACTTTTTGAGCTTCTCCTAATACTTATCTGTGACTTTTTTTCTCGTCTCGCGGGACGATTATTTTACCATGGATATTATTTTCGTCTTCTCATTTTTCAAGAAAGAAATAATTTACGACTTCTCTTAATAATTATATGGGACTTTGATCGAAATGAAACTTCTTAATTGAGCTCGGAGATTTAACGCGTTAAATATTTAACGCCACGATTGTTAATGCCATCAAATCTGTATCGTTCGTTCGATTTTCAAAAATGAGGTGTCAAATTAAAGGGGTTTGCTTTTACGTGGTTTCAGTTTTTTGAAAAGGGTTGCCAGATGTTAGCAAATCACATTCCCACAATCGAGCTCACAGATATTTGCATTTAATTTCGAGAAATCGGCAGTACGTGTAACGATTCTATTAAGAGAAAACGTGGGACGTAAATCATTGTCATCTTGAAATAAACGTCAAGCGAGACTAGAAAAATAAAAGTCGCAAATAATTATTATGAAAACGCGTAAATCATTTCCTTCTTTCAATAAACGTCCCACAAGACGAAAAAAATTAAAGTCCCACGTAATTATTATAAGAATCCGTAAATGATTTCCGTCCTGAAATGAACGTCCCGCGAGACGAGGAAAATAAAAATCCCATATAATTATAATGAAAAGGCGTAAAAAATTTCCATCTGAAAATAATCGTTCCGCGAGACGAAAAAAGATATTTCTTGTAAATAATTTTTATACAAAGACGGAAAAATTTCCTCTTAAAACAAGGCGACGTTTTTGATCCCAAGTATTAGGATAATAATTGTTTTGGGTCTCTGGTTTATTAGCTGATGTCTTATGCATGGCCTGCAAGTGTGCAGTAGAGGTATACGCCGCCGATCTACGCCGCCGCCGCCGCCGTTTTTATCGTTTCTCACGCGCCGTCGCCGAGTTACGAAAATATCGGCGCGGCGGCGGCGGCGGCGGCGTTCGGCGCCTAAAGAATTTTGTAAAAAGGTTTCGTGTTGTATGCACATTGAACTACATCGTTTGAAGGAACTAAATACTACGCGTATAAAAACACTATTTTACGAAATGAAAATTACATTTTTAAAAGGAGTTTTTTTTTGCATAATTTGGGCCACTGAACATTTCCAGAAAAAGGGTAACTCAGAAAAAACATATGTAGGTAACACGTTTTTCGATCGAAAGCTTTTATTACAGTTAAACTAGGGTCGAATACTGGTAATCTGACGATTTGTTCCGCAGTAGACAATTTTTTTTTCAATACTACAACAATACTACTTTTTTATATACTACAACAACAAGAAAGTTATAACACATCAAAAACTTTAATGCCAATATCTCAGAAAGCAGTTTTAACAGAAGCGCCCTTATTGCATCTTACTCCTCAATTATTGGAGATAAAACAAAGACTAGTTGATTTTCCTGTGTGTTTTTTTTTAATATTTTAAACAGAATTTTAATAAAAAGCAAACGCTTTTTTGCTAATTTTTACATTCGTAAGTTACTTTATTCTGGGGTCCAACAGACGTATACAAGAACTAGGTGGCTGTGTGAAAATTACGTTAGTATTCCTAAGTGGTGGCCATACCCCAGGAAGGTTTTGCTCCCGCGCATCGCAATATTTTCAATTTTTTTAAGTCCCCATTTTTGGTAAAAATTACTATTATTTTGCATTACATTCTGTTCTCCTTAGAAAAATTTGGCGCTTAATAGTTAGTGTAAATTTTAACCATTTATAAGCAAATTTTTAAACAGTGGGTCAAAAAGGCCCGTTCTGGTGGGAGTTGATGGGTTAAACTTTTGGAAAAAAGTAGGCCAACCTTATTTTCAATATACATATAACCCGCAAAAAATCGTAAGCACTCCGTAACTTAACATAACGGTTGATACGCTTATTGCAAAAATTTATTGATAGCGACATAAATTACCCCAATACCTTAACCTATTAATTTTTTTATTTTTTAAATTGAAATAGTACATACGGATTTGTAGAGTACATAGAGATGTATGTACATATTAGGAATGCCAATCCCGGGATCGCGGTGTTTTTGACGTCCCGGAAATCCCGGATTTGCTTGCATTAATCCGGGGATCCCGAAAATTTTGAAATATCGAATTGATAGTAAGAATTTGTTTATGAATTTTGAAGTATGATTTTTGCAAAATGCCGTTTTGACTGTAATTAACAAAAAGCTTGAAACTGTATTTTTAAATTACAGTCTGAGCCTTTTTTGAAGGAGATTTCAATGAATTTACTCATAGCGTCGCTAATGTAAACGAAACAGAGAGTTTTAAGGAAAAGTTAGATAATTTTTTAGACCAATCTACTCAAAACTTCCTCAAATCGAAAAACTTAAAATTTGACGGACGTGCTGGTAAAAGAAGTTCAAATATTTTGTAATGGAGGAGATAGGGGTCATTATCTTCAAATGGATTATGTCTACCTTTTGACAGTTCAGCCTAAAAGTGTTGATGCCGAAATATGTTTATCATCAGTAGGTTTTGTATGTAAAAACTGCAGGTCAAGCTTAGAAGACTCCGCTTTGAATGCTTTGCTGCTCTTACGCAAAATATTTTAAGTGCTGTAATAACAACACCGGTAAAAAAGGGGTTTGTGTTTTTAACCAAACCCAACTACCAACATGTATTTCGACCCGCTGAATCCGATTCTTAGATCCGTTTGACTCGTACACCCTCAAAATTTCTAGTAAATTACGAAAAAAATGGCTAAAAATTCTCCATTCGCCATTTCTTTATAGAGTAGAATAAACATATTTAGAGAAACTGTTTTTGTATATTTTTGTTTTATGTTTTTTTATTAATCGTCACCTTTAAAAGTACCTGGTATTTACATTATTATTGGTGATGTATACGTTCCTCAATCACAAGGTGTTTTAAATACAATTAAAAAAATGTTTTACTTTAAAATTTGTCTGATTTAATAAATATCGCTAGCGTAGAGTGCAAAGTTGCTAAGTCCTAATTTAAAAATTGTACAGGAAACGAAAAAATTTCGTATAGCCATTTTCTTCAAGTATTTCGCAAAACTTGGAATACAACATTTTGCCTGTTTAAAGCAAAGCAAAACTCCATACGAATCGGAGGGATTCGATATTTATTAAAAGATTTCGAACTTTTTTGGCCTTATCGAATTTTCGGAGATTTTTTTGGCCTTAGCAATTTTTCCTTTCATTAAATATAAACGAGAAAACATAAAACAAGGACTTTTACCCTTTTCGAAACGATGCAATTTTTATTTATCTAGCCTCCTATAACAAAATATAATTTTTCATTAGAAGTGAAGTTAGCAACTTTTCACTCTAAGCTAGCGATATATGAGTTTTACAATCAGTTTATCGTAAATTTTAAATAGTTTTATTTAATGGTATGTTTAAATGCTTTCAGATATTGAATTTTTACTCATATTCATAAAATTTATGACTCAATTTGAATCCCGGGATAAATCCCGGGATCCCGGGATTACCTAAAAAATATCCCGAAATCCCGTGATCCCAATTTTCCAGAAATTTTGGCATCCCTAGTACATATATTAGGGTGTCCATCAAAAATCGATTTTTTGTACGTTAGTACTACATATTTTCAAATTGTGGAAATTATCGATGGTCAAAAATTTAAAAAATTCTTTGAAATCCAAGCAAAAATAGTCATTCAAAAACTCATGAATCTAGAAAATCGTATTTTCTGACCTAAATCGGCAGGTCGCGACCTCTGAATGGCCTTTAAAAAACCTATAAAAATAGGTAATAATATTTCTCATAAAAACGAATAAAATTAGGGGGTAGGGTCTTGAAATTTTCAAAAAAAGCATTTTCGATGGGAAACCTAATGTATATACTATGTAGAATTTCTTCTGTTCGCCCATCCATCAGCAGCAGTCACTCAACATTTGAATTCAAGTAGAAGTAACGTAGTTTAAATTTAAAACTAATTCAATGAATGAATTAACTTGAATTATAATCTGATGACATGATAAGATTGGAAGCCTCATGGCTCTTTGGAATCTACCTTATGGGCGGTAGCGCCGGCGTTTCCAGGCGCGCCGGCGTCGCCGCCGCCGCCGATTGTTTTTGAAGTTGACCACGCCGCCGTCGCAAAGACTGTCGGCGTAAACCTCTAGTGTGCAAAAGTCGAGTCGTCATGCATTCCTTTGGGCATGACAAAACGATTACTCTAATTTGATTAGGCACGTAATGTGGGGAGTGCCTTAGATTTCCATTTTAAGAAATACGTGTTTGTTAATTGACTTGGTACAGCATGTGCAAATATATTGTCGCAAAGAACAACTGAAAAAAAATGTTTGTTTATTACGGGTTTATACGGGTTAACCGAAAATACTGGTCAGGAAATTCTTTCGGTGATATTCAGGGTTGTTCTGGAAACCAAGAGAGAACTGCTTTTCTGTCAGGATTCCCAATCGATTCTGATTTAAAATGGTGTCGCATAATCTGATTGGATTTCGCTTTTTCGAAGATAAACAAAACCCATGTTCGAATCAGCTGTTCAGTTAAGTTGGATGAAAAAATTGTGTTTACTTGTGCAAATAAAAGGAAATTGGGATTTTTTTCTGTTCAAATATATCAATATCTGATAAGTGTTACAAATTAGTTTCGCTGTGGCCGTGCATTTGTTAGAGAGAATAAACCGCGATGAAAAAGTGAAACGCAAAATTTTAATCTTTTTTATCTTATTTTCAGATTCAATAGCCAGTTCCGTTTAAATAAAGATGCATTTCGTATGATTATGGGCGTTGTAGAACCGCATTTGCTTCAGAGTATCCTGCCTCCCGTGCTTCAGCTGGCAACAACGCTGCGTTTTCTAGCTGAAGGCTCTTACCAGAGAGCAGTAGGAAATGATTTCAACGTCAGCTTAGGGAGAAGTACGGTGTCGAAAGTGCTAGCATATATTTTGAATATTCTTGAGTGTACAATTTGCCAGGAATGGATTCAAATTGCAATGGATGAACGTGAAAAGCATCAATGTAAGCAGAATTTTTATGAAAAGTACTAAATTCCAGGTATTACTGCATTGACGGCACTCATTATACCTTTCATGAGCATGAAATGGTATTATAACTTTGGTCCGATGTTTGTATGTACCAGAATAAAAAGAGATAAAACCATTAAAATTTATACTTATATGACCAGAACGTCGAGCTGAGTCGATTTAGCCATGTCCGTCTGTCTGTCTGTCTATCTGTCTGTCTGTCTGTCTGTCCGTCTGTTTGTATGCAATCTAGTCACTCGAGATATCCGGATCAAATTTGGTAGGTGCGTGTATTTTTATAATGTATTAATCATTTGTCGGAACCGGAAGAATCGGACCACTATAACATATAGCTCCCATACAACTGATTGTTCAGATATGAGATTTTTCATTATANTCCCATACAACTGATTGTTCAGATATGAGATTTGTCGCTATAACTCGTCCATTCATGTAGCTAGGACCATGAAATTTCGCGCTGTTTTCACTCATTATCAACAGAAGACTTACAGCGAAAATAACAAAGATCGGGTCACTATAACCTGCAGCCCCCATACAACTGATTGTTCAGATATGAGGTCTTTTATCATAACTCCTCCATTTATGCAGCTAGGAACATGAAATTTCGCACCATTTTCACTCATTATTAACAGAATACTTACAGTGAAAATAACAAGGATCGGGTGACTACAACATATATCTTCCATACATCTGATTGTTCAGATATGGGATTTTACTGTAAAACTCCTTTATTTGAACAGCTAAAACCGATAAATTTCGTAAGATATTTTATAAATAATAATACAAAGTCTACTGAGAAAATCGTCAAAATCTATGCTGTATAAGCTTTATCTCCTATAGCACTGATTGTTCAGATACCAGTTTTTGCCATATATCTCCTTTATGTAGGAAACTAAACCCAATAAATTGTGTTACCGGTTGTTTACATAACCTTCACATAGCAGTGAAAATCATTTAGATTGGTGCCATATAAGGTATATCTTCCATGCCTCTGATTGTTTAGATGCGATTTTTTATATAAGTATGTAGCTCCTCTATCGATGTATGCAGATGTATTCAAAAGCAGTAATCTGTCAAAGTAAAATTTGCAGATGTTCATGAAAGGTATGAAGCCTTCGGCATAGCCGAAGACAGCGCTGCTCTTACTTGTTTTAAAATAATAAAGCCTCATCTTGACGAACATTTGTACTACAACAGAAAAGTATATTTCAGCATGAATCCAATGCTAGTAAGTAGAATGAGATACTTAATTTAACCCATTTGATTTAAGTCACTCAATTTAAAATTTGTGATCATAATATGCAGATACGGGCGGTTGATTCCCGGTATCCTGGGGCAAGCCACGACTCCTTTGTTTGGAACATTAGCAGAGCCCGACAATATACTCTAAATAGTATCGAACAGGCGATCGCACCTATCGGTTGTTAGGGGACTGTGGATATGACATTGAACCATTTTTGCTGACACCATATCGAAATCCACAGTTCAATTCGCAGCAGTACAAATTTAATCTGGCACATTCAGCTGCTCGTAATATTGTAGAACGTACCATAGGAGTGTTAAAAGAAAAGTCGATTTCATTGCCTTCCTGGAACTTTGCACTACAGCCCAGAAAAAGTAGTCAAAGTAACAAACGTGTGCTGTGCACTTCACAGTATTTGTAAACGTTATAAAATTGCGCATAATGAAGATGATAACATTACCCAAGCAAGTGAGGCAGATGACGACATATGTTATGATAGAGAAACATTGCAGATCAACACAACAGAAGGCGAAAGAAGAAGGGGCGAGATATCAAACACTCTGTAAAATGTTGCAATGGATAACTGGTGTGCACCAAATAAAAAAGTTTTAAATCACATGTCTGCGTTACGGACGTACAAATGTATGTATTTATTTTCTATTTAAAATTAATTTCGTTATTCCGTATTCACTAACTCGTTCACACTTTGATATTAAAAATCCACTATTCTATCACTAAATAATGCTGGGCACATCAACACAGTCTCATTTTGTCGTGGCAATCAATGTTGCCAAACATGGGCTTTTCCTACCAAAACTGGTAGGTTTTTTCCCATTTGGTAGGTTGGTAGGATAGATTGGATTTTGGTAGGTTCCGCGACAATAATAGTTATTTGCGAAAAATATAAAAACTTTGTTTACACGAATATTTCACCGGTGAAGCCCACCATTGTCCACCTGACAGAGACTTTATTGTAAGACTTGAAGAATATCACCAAAACTAACCTATTGATCTTTCAATATGGTAGTAAGACCCGTTGTCACATATGCGGCACCGGCCTGGTGACCAAAAGCTACGCAAGTAAAGGAGGTTTTCACCTTTAGCAAGCTATACCGACTGGTCCGCGTGGCCATTACAGGAGCTATGGGCACCTGTCCAATGGATGCCATTGGTGTCACTACAGGCGTTTTTCTTTTGTCTATCCGGTTTGAAAGAGGCCTGCAGGAGCGCCCTACGACTGCCTAGTATGATCAGCAAGAAAATTTGGGATCTTCGAGGTCATTTGGAGGTTCTAAAGCCATTGCTGGATAATCCCGAGTTATCTTTCTATAAACCCTACAAGATCAGAATTCCTGGAAGGGACTACCGACGGATCAAAGATGAATGAAGAGAGTACTGGGGCAGGCCTCTTTGGACCAAAATTCCAGAAAGTCTGCCAATTTACGCATACCCAACTATATTCCAGGCGAAAGTCTTCGCAATCGTGGTCTGTGTAGAAGGACAAATGGGGCAAAATTGAATATTATGTCGGATATTCACGCAGGTTAAACGCTTTAGACTCTTTTAAAACGGCATCAGGCTTGTGGATAGCTGTAAAACTCTTTTGAATCACTTGGAAGCCAACTATAACGTAACGCTGTGTGGGGTTCCGGGACATGAAGGGTTTAAGGCAACGAAAGCTGACTGTCTCGCAAAGCGTGGAGCCCAAACGCACTTGCATGGTCCCTAGCCTTTAGTGAGCTGGTGGAGGAAACTCCAGAGCATATTCTATGTGACTGCCCCCGTATCATAAATACCAGATTGATACACTTTGGGGAAGGATTGTCTTCATCCAAAATTTTATTTTAACATGGCACCCTCCAAATTGCCTAACTTTTGAAAGAGAATAAGGTTGGTAATAAGGTAATAATAATAATATAGTCGATGTTTTTGCAAAACCGCCCATCGCCCAATTGCAAAACCGCCTATCTTACGGCACTCAAATTTTACAGGAGAGCGAAAAAACAGTTTATTCTTTGAAGGCATTGCCTTGTTAGGCGATATCTTCTCTAGCTATTATTTTACAAATCTGGTGTTTTAATAACGGTTTAATGATTTTTATGCAGAAATTTCGATGCCTTGTCATTAAAAAAATATTAAAAACCTAAATAAAATTTTGGTAGGTTTTGGTTGATTTTGGTAGGAAGTTTTGGTAGGAAAAAAAATTTGTCTGTGGCAACACTGGTGGCAATAGTGCGTCGCGCTCAGTTATGGTTGCCACGTTTTTATAAATGTACTAAAACTGGTATATTTCGTGCATGTGTCTTTTGTCCTATTTTGCTTATACCTATAGTGAAATAATGAATCGTGGAAGTTTTTAGTAACTAATACTATTAGTTTATAGAAACTTTTCCATACGAAAAATTTAATACTTGTAAAATTTTAAAAAATTTAAATATGTTTAACTCATTTGTTTAATACCTGGACACAATTTTATTGGAATCTAATCTTTAAAATGCTGGCTGGCCAGATGATTTTGGTGTTTATATTTTATTATTTTCATATAAATAGGAATTTAGTGCTATAAATAGAATAAAACTTATAAATATTATTCATTAAGTATTTTTGGGTATTAACCAGCATTTAAATCTCTTGTCGATTTCTTTACATAGAAACAAATTATTCTAAAATATGGCATGCAATTTGTGCACTTTTTTATAAAAATCATGGAACTTATTACAAAATTATTGAACGTTGGTCAGCAAGCAGCGCATTTTATATTTTGTTTAAATTGACACGGCATGAAAAATACAGTTTGCTTATATTAAAAATAAGTAGGCATAACCGCATAACGGTCACACTATTTTGTGTTTGAATCGTCGCAAATGCATGCAAACAGCAATCTAAGAAAAACACAAAACTTTTTCCTTTGGGTATTTTTTGTAAATTTTCTACACAAAATGTGGCAAGTGCGAGCTAAAAATACGAAAAAAAACAACCCACAGCCGAGCATAATGTTAGCTTGGTGAAATCTGCAAGAAGACTGAAACGAAATTCGCTGCTTTGCTTCTGTGTACGTATACGAACTGTGCCGCTGGCGTTGCTCACGAGCAAAAATTGCTAAGCTGTGCACTAAACCCATACACTTAGTTTGGAGTAAATTTCTTTATACATATTTAGTCTGTTCCTTTGAACTTTGGACTAAAACCTGTGGAACTGTCAAACAGGAGTGCATAGGAACGCAAAAAGCACTATTTCCTGTAAAAACGTCATTCGGTTTGTTTACATGTCATTTGTACAACACAGATTTAGCTGAAATATCACTAAATAATTATTAAAATCTATACATATTCAAACATTTCGTTGTTTACTTCCATTTTTTTTACAAATATAAGGTACTTTGCTTTCACCGCTGCTTGTTTTTGCTTGCACATGCAAATCAGCTGAACGTTTGACAATTTTCATGAACTTACAGGAAAAAAAACTCCGGACTAAATCCTGTAACTTCTGACTAGGAACAGTTGCTCAGTTACTCTCTCAAATGTGTTCCCACTTACAGGTTTTATGTCAATAGGAACGACTTCCTGTAAGTTCTGACTAAATCCTGTAAACCGAACTGCTATTGGAACAGACTAATTATGCACGGTGCACAAGGGCGTATGGTGCAGTGCCATATTAGGTCCATTCAATAACTTTTCCAGTAAGTACTTACAGCGAGAGCGTAAAAGAAAAATAGAGAGTAAAATTGAGAGCAAGACAAAATTTTCAGAAAAAGTTATTGAACGCAAAACTAGTAAAAACTTGCAACTTAAGCCATTTTGACGTTTTCTGACGGTTAAATTTTGGCGCCCAATTTTCTTTTAAATTGGGAATAGTTCCCATCGTCATAAAAATAAAAAAATATACAATATATATACATTTCACTAATTATGTTTCATCAAATCATCCTTAAGGATAAGGTTCTGATTCGGAAAACGCCCAGCAAACAAGAAACAGAGTAAGCAAACACATACAGTGGACGANGTTTTCTGACGGTTAAATTTTGGCGCCCAATTTTCTTTTAAATTGGGAATAGTTCCCATCGTCATAAAAATAAAAAAATATACAATATATATACATTTCACTAATTATGTTTCATCAAATCATCCTTAAGGATAAGGTTCTGATTCGGAAAACGCCCAGCAAACAAGAAACAGAGTAAGCAAACACATACAGTGGACGAGACACTAAAGTAAGCCAGTGCCGGTTAATTCTGCACAAGTCTATTTTTGTTTGGTTGTAGAGTTGGCGAAGGGAAGCTGCGCGGCCTCAGTGGTACATTTGACAGCGGTGGAATGCGTCGCATCTTGGTGATATTCCATCGAAGCCAGGTTTCCAGAAAATTGGATGTTCTACACGTATGTATTGTGGATGTCGATGCAATTGAAATCTAGAGCAGTTCCCATACTCGTAGCGGGTGCATCCGCCAGATTCCTGTATATTCATATAAGCGAAGTAAAAGACAGCACGTGTGTGTGTATAACCCCTCTCAAGGTTAGAGGCCTGCGTAAGCCAATTGCATTTAAGCAAGTTCATGCAGTATAAATTAGTATTTTTTATGAATTTGGTATAATAATTTTATAAGGGTTGCAATCAAGGGGAATTTGCGAATTCTATGCCACTACTGGACTTTATGAATTTGAAGCGTTATGACAAGGTTTAACGAAATTAATGAATTCATCACACACGATTTTTAAGGCAATTTATATTCACTCAAAGAAACAAAAAATACATAGTTTTGTACATAGACTTACATGCAAAGTAAACATTTTCTTTCTGTTGTAAATTAGTATGCCTAGGAAAGGCTTGCGTAGTAGTAGGAAGAAGCAAATGGAGGGCAAGAATAAAAATTCGAACGCGTTTGCGGAGAGGGACAGTAACGTTCTTATTGTTGAGCAGAATAACGCTGAAATGGTGGGGGATGCGACAGGTAATAGTAGCAAAGTGACTGCCGAAACGGCACGCACCGGTCAGCGATACATTCCACTGGGCGAGATTCCGTCACCGGAAGTAACTGCATTAGACAAAATAAGAGGAGAATTGTTACAGAAGTTTGAAGCTATGTTTTTCCAATATCAGATAGACATTAATCCAACAACCACGGAGGCTATTCATGCGGCTATGTCTAAGGTCCGTAGAGACGTACGTAGCCTGGGGGATAGACTTTCCGCGGTAGAGGAATACCGAAGCAATGAGAAGTTGAATGAAGAATCGAGGTCGGGTGAGCTAGCACGGTCACGAAGTGTGCACGGCGAGTATAGGGAACGTAGCCCAGTGGCTGGTGAAAGGTTACAAGCCCGTCGGCAATTGTTCACAGATTCACCTAGCGATAACAACGATGTTACAAGAACTTGTACTGTTGGTACATGCTAAAATAACTCACGTTTCCTTCTACTTAGTAATAGGCCATTTGAAGTGCACTTTCGTTCCATCTCCCTCACTTCCGGTTTCCGATTTTTTTTTTTTGCTTGTTCAAACATTGCCATCCTGTGTTGAACATTAAACACAGCTACCAAAGTTCCCTTCAAGCAATTCTTTGATCATATGATCTTGTTTATCGAATTATCGATAAAACGATGAAGCTCATGTTTGGCTTCGAAGCAACTTCCGCAAAACTTATTCGTTCTTTTCTTTCGGAACCTTGGAGCGGAGAACACCCAGATTTATAAAAAAATAAAAATCTAAAGTGAATGAATTTTTTTTTGTGAAAAACGTGCTGGCGTATACACCAACAAGAAGGAAGAAACCCCTAGCTGGTAAGAAATAATAACAATTATTTTGTGTCAGTGAAAAAGTCTAGAGATTTGGTCAAAAAAGTGATAGCCCCTAATTTCCTCTAGGCGTTGCGACTGTGACACAAAGAAAGTTGTGATATCCTGAATCTAGGACTACTCGGATCCACTTTCGAGCAACAATCAACCTACATCAGCCGATCTGCGGGAAATTAGTGTCGTCATAATACCAGCAGGCTAAAGCAAGACTCCAGCATCTTTACCTAATTACAAATTTTGTATATTCATACATAAGCCGGTATTCCACTTTGTGCACTTATAGGCAGGCACACGCTGTTCTAGGTCGCTATGTGATAGACAGCGATAAGTCAGGTTTAAATCATAAAAAAAAGGGACCAATCGGCCCTAACATTACAATTTTTTTAAAGCTTCCGTTTCGGTCTCTTGTGACAGCGATTTTCTAGCCACCCCGGCTTAACCTAATAAAACGAAAGCTAAGAATTTTATGCCATGAACCTATAATGGAAAAAAAAATAGTTAAATGAATTAAGACATTAACAATTATGTACTTACCTTTTAAATACTTACCTTTATACTTACCTTAAATCCTTATATTACAAAGTTAATATTTTTTTTAAATAGTGAATTAACTACATAGATTTCAACCACATGCTTTTAGTTCCAACTTAGGTTCTTTCTACTTACCTCTTATATTTACGTTCGTTTTGCATACTTTAGAAAGCTGTACACCCTTATGTATGTACATAATCGTGTTAGCTATTAACGAAGATCATATTCATAGGTACCATGTGGTGAGTCCACATGGTCACCTAACCTAACTCAACAAGAGGATTTCAGTTTAAATTTGCTCATACATATGTATATTTCTTAATATGCGCTCTTCAATATTAATGAAGTTTAAGAGAAGGTAACATATGTATGTATATAAATGCCCAGTTTGTTTTTCCTTTTTAATTTTTGCTTTATTAACATTGTTTTTTTTGTGAGAGCATGTTAAAACTCTAGCAGTTTTGTCGACTTTCGCTCTCGCAAATATACAGTATGCGACCAAACAATAGAGCAACCTTCTCTGGCCAGATGATTTCCGATTAAATTTAATTTTTGTTTATATTATTTTTTTTCACTTATAATTTTTTTTCATAAACGAGTTTATGAACTGACACTGAAATAAGAACCTGCAAAGGCAAAATAATTCTTCTGCAGTATCAACAACAAAGCAAGGAGGCCTCTTCGCTTCGTGGGATTGCGATCAAAGTGAGTTAACGTTGTTTTTATGTTATTATACGTTTTTTCAACTTCTTTTTTTCATATACATATATATTATAATCTGTGTATATGTATGTACATATGAACGCAGGTGTATAAAAAGTTTCTCCTGCTTAATGCTTATGTACGTACATAGGTGTATACAGATATATATCACGGATTGATTATTTTTTTTCACTTTACTTTTGATTATTTCAAAGTTTATATGTAAGTGCATATGTATGCAAATAAATGTATAAGGAGCACAAGCCATACTGTCTTTTGCTTCCGTTTTACAACCGCATGTACAATTCTATATACCTATGTTAATATATAGATTTTGGCAATCTGATTCTTTTTTCTGGTTGCTTTTTATTTGCATATACAGTTGTCCACAAAATAATTTGGGTCTGATTTCGGCGGGGGTGTAGGTGGTCCAATGGGGCTTCGGTACCATCATAGAAGCCAAGGTAGGGTGGGTACAGAGCAGCCGAAACCCGTTCACGCGCTGCTGGGTATAGGATCCTTAGGACGATTGCAGGGGGTTTTAATTACAGGTTGAGGTTGGTTGATAGTTTCCTTTGAACAGCTAGTGTGCAAACTACAATATTATCTTGTAGGGACTTTAGGCTAGGGAGAAGGCGGCTGGGTTCCACAACTGTTGAAATGATCCCACAAAACTGAAGCTCCGGGAATGAGTCAGTGCACACGCCTCAGCTGTGGGACACAACAACCAGCGATTCTCACTCATCCTGGCCCATGGTCACGTTACAGATAAATGGCGCCCAACGTGGGGCCCACAGGATAGATAATGGCTCTTTAAGAAGTAGCCCGAACGAATTGTGGTCCCATTAATATTTCCCTCTTGGAATATGTTTTTGTCCATCCGGTATATTTTTTTTTTTTATTTTTCTTTAGCGATAAATATTTACATATATACGGAGCAAGTTTTGGATTTTTTTAACTTATAGCTAAATGGTAAAGTTTTTACCGATTTGCATCACAAATATGTAGATTTTGTTTAAATTTTATTTAGTTAATTTTGCGTTTAATTGGTTTTGGTTCGTACAATCAATACAGTTGGAATTGTTGTTCCCACAGGCTTTATGCCTAAAAGAATAAACCACTGATTTTAATGTATGATCCTGGCTATTTAAAAGAGTTGATTTTTGTATATATTTTTTTGTGACTTTCATTTTTTTTGGTTACTCGTATGCATCAAAGCTATAAGGAATTCAGTTGTAGTAAGGCTACACGCCCACTATCTGACCGATAGCCTGGACGCATACCTGTCCTTAAAGTTTGAAGTTAGCATTCTCAAATCCGCCTTCGAGATTTTTCCAGATTTTAGTTTGATCTTGTTTTAGTTTTTATGTTGCTTGATGAACGGANCCCAATTCAGGAAGAGTAGCTCAGCTTATTTCGAGCTGGGATATTAAATTTTATGGGTCGCCCAAATTATCAGTTGATAGTTTTTTGTTTCGGCTCGAATGCCAAGTCGTTGATACGTTAGGGGGTAACTTCAATTTGTTGTGCGAACACATACAAAGCCTTTTTCTGAACGAANACTATTGATGAGATTTTTTTATTCTTTTTTGTTGCCGAGTTATTAGATGATTTTTCTGCAGCTTTTACACGTCGAGGGCTTGCTGAAATTAATATTTGCTATAGATATTTTTTTATTTTTATTTGATTATGTTTGTTTACAATTGTTTACCGTACCCCTTATTTTTTTGCACATACCTACTACATACTGAATAAATTTAAGATAAACCAACGCATACATTTCTTATTGTTACATTTAGAACATCAAAACAGTACATATTTTTTTATTAAATTTATACCTATATATGAACATATATGGCCTGCTTTTCATTTACGTTGAAGCGAAAGTATACCCCTTCGAAAAACTGAATTTAGAGAGTTTAAATTGGAAGTTGTGGCAGTTTATTTTTTTTTTATCGTAATTTTATTTGCTTTTCAAAATGCCCTTGCATCGTAGTGGCGAGCACGTGCCTCCCCAGGCTAATTCATGTACTATATGTAGGGAACAATTCGCTGAACCCGACGATGTGTTAGTGACTGCGTGCTCACATCGCTTTCATCGCGCATGTCTTTTGACTTGGCTTAAAAGAAACACGTCATGCCCTCAATGCAAAGCCAAGTGTAGCACCGGTCAAAACACCGGTGCGATTACTAGAGCCGGCGCCCAACGTGCGATGCAGTCAGACAATCCTCTTGGTAATCGACAGCCAATGACTGCAGCAAATGAGGATCATCAAGTCGAAGGAGCTGCAAGTCTACCTACTGGGAATGGACAGGAGAAAAACCACAGCTCAAAGGACGAAGAGAACCGCATACGCAACATCGTCGTTTGATGGGTCGCCCAAATTATCAGTTGATAGATTTTGTATAGGCTCGAATGCCAAGTCATTGATACGTTAGGGGGTAACTTCAATTTGTTGTGCGAACACATACAAAGCCTTTTTCTGAACGAAGCAAGAGAATGGTACTGGAGATACCGGCGTTCAGTTAACCGTGTTACCTGGCCTTCGCTAAGCCAAGCTCTGAGGACCAATTTCCAACAACATCGTAGTGACTTTGAGCTGAAAGAATTGATTAGAAGCAGGAAGCAAGGAGCAAATGAAACGTTTGACGACTTTAGGAATGCTGTCCTTAAGCTCGTTGAACCGTTGCAAATTCCTTTGCCATAAGCCGAACTGGTCGAAATTATGCAGCACAATTTACG
>NW_016161520.1:0-8195 GCF_001687245.7 Rhagoletis zephyria
AATTTCTTCTAAAATTATAACTTAGAAAATGTAACCAAGTAAATAGAACAACAAACAATCTACAACAAAATTAAAGCTAAATATAAAAAAATAAATAACTAAAAACAAACAAACAACTTTTTGATGTAAAATTAGTGAAAACCATTGCGAGTTTGCATTTATAGGCACGCAAATTTGTTGTCTGACCAAAAGCAATAGACAACTACAAATCACTTGGTACATATGTACATTAGTGTGGTCCAAAAAAAAAAATAAGTCGGAATCTTTAAGCTCTCACCCCCAGGGATTGTTCTATACCTAAAAAATACCCCTCTTTTTTATTTTGAAACCAAAAAAATATTTAGTGGTCACTCAAGGTTTGCCATGTATTTCACATTCAGGAGACTTCCAATAACAATATCCAATTGTTTAATTAAAATTTTTTAATACTAAAGATTTTTTCTTGGTCCCCCCATTGCATTTTCTGGGGTTTTTGGCAGACTTATGAAATATAATTACTATGAAAGAATGATTATAAACACAATTGGGTATTATAATAAGAATAAGAAGTATTAGAAGTATCCTGAAGAGAAATAGAGTCGAAAATATTGATTTTCAAATACTCTATACGAAAAGTTGTGTTTTGTCCATATAAAATGCATGGAAAACTTTGAACGATTTGAGCGACCTCTAAATATTTTTTTATTTCAAAATAAAAAATTTGCGATATTTTTTTTTTTGGTATAGAACACTCCTAAAGGGTGAGAGCATAAAATTCTGACTTTATCTACTTTTTCACAGGCTTTTTTTGGACCATCCTAATGCACATGCATACCTACAATATATATACATATACGAGCAGTAATAAAGTTGTTGTTATCAAATCGCATACTTGTCGCCGAAAAGGCTTGCGCATGCGCCAAGTAAACTATCAGCTACGTCAGCGTCTAACTGCAACAGCATTCAACGTCCATTTTTACTGGTTGTCGCTATACTATTTCACTACTCCGTCCCCGCGTCAAAACGATTATCCGACGACTGATCGACTACTCAAATTTATTTATTCACAGTAATTTGGTTTTACTTTTTTAAAAAATTTTCGTGTTAAAAATAATTCTGAAGAACAAATCGTGTAATTTATACGCACATGCGCAACTCGTTGTGCGCAAACACAAGGAGCAGTAAAAAATTACATAAATTAACCAAATCTATGAACAGTGTGAATCAGTTGGGCATACGCCCCCCCCTACTCATACCCCGACGCGGTCCCAAGAAAGCTATAAGCGCACTGGAATTTTAATTTTGATTTGTTATTTATTTTTTGTTACTTTGTCTGTTATTCAAGTAATGTATAAATTACATATTTTTTGTTTGTTCATGCGTCCGCGTGCAATAGCCCAGAAATAGGTGACGGCAGTCGTGAATTTATTGAAATATTTTTGGAATTTTCTAGCTGTGAATACGTAAACAAATGGAGGTGATGTAGTGATGAGACAATTACGCTTTGGAAGCGAATCAAAGTAATAGAAGTGTTATGAAAAAGGAAAATTTTAAATTTTACTGTGCAATAACCGATAAATTTGAATGTAAAATTGTGTTGCGTTAAGGGGCTCGGAACAAACCTAGCCAAAACCTACGAGACGATGGTGCATGTTGATGTTTCTACTATAGCTGGACCCAGTGAAATAGTAAGACAAAAATTTTACGCTTTAAGTATTCTATAGTAAAAACACCTATTTATGTATGTGTGAAAATATTTGGGGATGGGGGTTTACACTTCTAAAGATATGTATGTATATCACCAATAGATAGTGAAAATTCACTATTGTTTTAAAATGTATGTTTTTAAACATTAAAATAAATTCATGCAAGTACATACATACATATACAAACTAGATACATAGTTTGTAATAAAGAAACACACTTTTATCAGTTTCATGAATCGCATTTTATTTACAGAAAATTAACACTGAAATCAAGCATTATTTTGGGAAAACATTCAATATATCAAAGACGCGCTCAACGTTCATAAATAATAAAAGCAAATTCTAAAAAGCAATTTGAAGAAAAGATGAAAAAATGATTCTAAAGGGTTTATTAATTTTTTTTATAAATTTCTCGCACTTTTTCGATAATGTTGTATATAATTATTTGCGAAAATCGCGGTGAAAATTAATTACAGATCATTACCAAAACTTGGTGTGCAGGTCAGTATTGCGAAATGAAATGTTTTTTTTTTGTGAAATCGGAGGCATGGCCTACTTTTTGTTGTGGGTGCTCTAAANCCCCCCCCGTAAATCTCAGATTATTAGCCGTCAAATTTTTTGTGCTTGTTATTCTCACATCTCAAGGAAAATTTATGTTTCTTCTCTGCTATATTAAGCAATATAAATATATTTTAACTTAACATTTTATTACAAATACCTTTACAAACCTCTTTTCCTTGCTAGCGTCCATTTTTGTTTACTTTTACATTTCTCTTCTTTTCGCAAAAAGAATTGATAAAGCTAGGATGCACACCGAAAAGTTATCGGTTTAAGCTCTCTTTTTCTAATTACAGAGTAGGGAGTTAAGCTCGAAAATGAGGATAATCTACACTGAGGGAAATAATGCATAGTAAAAATGAATACTTTATATTTGATTATCGTTTAAAAATGTTCGTATTTAAAAATAATATTTTCATACAAAATTTATTACGCACGTATTTTACTGTTCACATCTCAGTATGTATATATATGTAAAGTGTACATACGCGTCATTTTAATATGCGCGTAATTGAATTGAATATTTACCAATATACAGTACTTCCGTTGACGTTTGTAGTAAGATCAATTACGTTTCTATTTGATTTTAATATTTTTTTTATAATCCCATTTAATTAAATAGTTTAATAAATTAATGCCTTAATACTATTCAAAACGTGTAATATTCGCAAGTTAATCTAAAACAAAAAAATATTATAATTGTTCATACGTTTGGCCTTAAGACCTTTGGCTAAATTTTACCTTCCTTACTTTCTAGAAAAACCCAATTTTTCATTTTACTTCACCAAAGACCAATATTTTTACAAATTCACAAATAAGACGACCTTATAAAAATCTGAATTCAGCACATAGTACCGACAATTTTTAAAATAATTTTATTGTTGTATTAAGTGCACTATTAGGATGTCACAAATTATATTTGGGACGCACTTTAATTTTAAATATTTCTTACTGCAGTGAACTACAGAATATTATATTATAAAAATTATAAATTACTAGCAGACCCGGCGAACTTCGTCCCGCCCAAAATTTTTATATATTTTATTGAAACTTTTTGGTCCAACATTTTCACCAACAATTCACGCTTACGAATTTCATANGAAAATGAGGATAATCTACACTGAGGGAAATAATGCATAGTAAAAATGAATACTTTATATTTGATTATCGTTTAAAAATGTTCGTATTTAAAAATAATATTTTCATACAAAATTTATTACGCACGTATTTTACTGTTCACATCTCAGTATGTATATATATGTAAAGTGTACATACGCGTCATTTTAATATGCGCGTAATTGAATTGAATATTTACCAATATACAGTACTTCCGTTGACGTTTGTAGTAAGATCAATTACGTTTCTATTTGATTTTAATATTTTTTTTATAATCCCATTTAATTAAATAGTTTAATAAATTAATGCCTTAATACTATTCAAAACGTGTAATATTCGCAAGTTAATCTAAAACAAAAAAATATTATAATTGTTCATATGTTTGGCCTTAAGACCTTTGGCTAAATTTTACCTTCCTTACTTTCTAGAAAAACCCAATTTTTCATTTTACTTCACCAAAGACCAATATTTTTACAAATTCACAAATAAGACGACCTTATAAAAATCTGAATTCAGCACATAGTACCGACAATTTTTAAAATAATTTTATTGTTGTATTAAGTGCACTATTAGGATGTCACAAATTATATTTGGGACGCACTTTAATTTTAAATATTTCTTACTGCAGTGAACTACAGAATATTATATTATAAAAATTATAAATTACTAGCAGACCCGGCGAACTTCGTCCCGCCCAAAATTTTTATATATTTTATTGAAACTTTTTGGTCCAACATTTTCACCAACAATTCACGCTTACGAATTTCATAGACACATTTGTCTGCTAAGATTATGGTTTGGTGGTCATTTGCCGCTTTAAATAACCTAAGGAAAGTGTTATATCCGTTCTTGAAATTCTCCAGTTGTGCGGCATTTCATAGCACGGTTATTCGCAAAGCGAAATAAATTTTTGTCCTCTTCACTCCCTGGCGTGACGTTTTCGAAAATATGCAGAGTTCGACTTAATGATATAATTGAACCTAGTTAAGTACAAATCGATAAAATGGTTGCCGAGGTACATCTTTGTAGTTATAAAGTGGGCGATGCTGCGCCCAATTCCTAAAAGTCTATAGCAGTTATTTATTGTTAGGGGATTATTGTAACTATTACCTTGGAGTAAATTAGCGTCCTCAGTTATTGAAATATCGGATTATTCGTATTTCTGAAATTTTGCCGTTATACGGGAAGCGGGTGTAATTTTAGTCCGATTTCAATAATTTTCAACAAATTCTTTTTCCGTAGCAAGGTTATTAAGTGCACCTAGTTTGGTAAATATTAAAAATATTCTAATTTTTTGATGAGTGATTATTGTAATCATCGATTTTAAGTGACTTAGCTCCAGTAGTTAATGACTTATCGAAGTTTTCGTGTTTCTGTAAATTACCGTTACCGTGGGCGTGGTTATTGCCCGATTTCAAAGATTTGCAACAGATTTCTTAGCTAGACCCTACCCAAGCCTCGTACCAAGTTTAGTAAAGATTGCGGCTGAAGCGGCTACTGGGATACGGTATTTCATCATAAGTGGGCGGGGTCACGCCCATTTTTCAAAAATTTCGTAATAGTATTATTTTTTGCCACAAATTTACTCCACATACTAATTTTCAGCAATTTTCATGTAATATTTTCTCAAATATCGCAGTTTTTGCATTTTTCGAAAATACCATTATATGGGGAGTGGGCGTGGTTACAGTCCGATTTTGGTCATTTCCGATAGCAACCTACCTTGGGTAAAAGACAACCCACGTACCACATTTCGTTGGGATATCTGAAATTTGGCTCCAGTTATCGTGTAAACGGGCAGAGGGATGGACGGACGAACAGACAGACATGGCTTAATCGACTTCCCTTTTCATTCTGATCATTTATGTATACATTTGTACACTAAACTTAAACATTAAACACAGAGTACGTGATAATATTAAGACCACATTCAGGTTAAAAACTCTACATTCCTTTTGATTTTATTGGATTGAATTGTAAGCCCATTTTCAGTGCTACCCATCTTCTAACGATTCCTGTAACTTATTAAATAAATTTAGTTTAACTTTTTAAACAGGTGCCAGCTCTCTTTTTTTGATATTCTTAAGCTAAATGTTTTCTAATAATCTATCGTTTCACGCCCATATTTTAATACTTCATACAGTAACTTACATATATAATATTTAAATAAATTCGGTTTTTTAAACATATATCAACACTGTTAAATATATTTTCAACCTAAAACCTTGTTAAACATTTTTCGTGTGACACCCAAATATACGCATTTAAATTATCAAATTCCCTTAATTTAAGTTGCATTTAACTTTTAAAACTGGTGGCAATCCTGCTACAGGTGTTTTGGGGATAAAGTTTCTTCAAAGCCCTTTTGATTAATATCCATATCGAAATAATTTATTTAACCTTATTTATATTGAACTGTGGCCGCTATGATATAGTGGTAAGCAGTGCGCGCTTCCACTCCGCAACGCCTGGGTTCAAACCCTGGTCAAAGCAACATCGCAAAAAATATAGAAAAAAGGTTTTTTCTTAACCGCGGCCGTCCCTCGGCAGGCAATGGCAAACCTCCGAGTGTATTTCTGCCATGAAAAATGGGCGTGTGTGGTTAATAAATTACTGGTAAACATAGAAAGAGGAGCAGCCAAGCTAACAGCTTATGCAGATAACATCTTAGTTGTCATAAGCGTTCGTGGCCCCATACTGTGCGAATTGGACCGCCTCCCCGGCAAACCGCCATTCGCCTGAGCAACATACATGACAAACATACGAACAGCACCCACACACCGCTGCCAACAATCTGCTCGATTTGTCAGTCCAGAATATACCGTAACGTGACATGAGTCAAGTGCAACTCCTGCCTGGGCTGATGCCACTTTAAGGCCTGTTTCGGACTCCGCAACACGCGTGAATGGACTACGTGGGGCCCTTCTGTACTGCCGAGTTGCAAACTTCCCCGCGACACCGCTCACCAGCACCACCAGGCAGCACCCCCATCTGCAACATACACAGCAGGGGCCGGCAAGCAGAAAAACTCACTTACAGCCCGCATTTCAATTGGTCTCCCAAAGCACAAAAAGGTGCTACAATTAAACTGTAACGGACTTCAGAGCAAGATCGAGGAGATAACCGTCTTCATGGAAACGCATGGAAATACAACTTTGTCGTATTTTAGTGAAGAGCCCGGACTAGCTAGTTTTAAAGAAATATAGATCAAAATATAACTTTGTTTAGCTTTTATTATTAAATAGTTACTCCCACGTTTGTTTTTAAATGCCATTTTATAAATAGTTTAAAAGTGCATGCACACAAACGATTGTTGTAGCCTTTAGCGTTTGGCTTTTATTTAAAACTATTGCTGGTTGCATTTATCTGATCACCACTCTATACAAGCATGAATATTGGCTACATTACTCAAATATTTAACTAATTTCAGAGCAATGTGCATGGGGAAATCTTTTGAGATGGGGACAGTTTGCGTACTGGCATATTGTTGCCGCCACATAGCAACTGCACTGCCAAGTGCGATTTCTGTACCTTCATTAATACTACTTATATTTAGGGATGAAACGATACCATGCAGGTATCGATACTTTTACTTGGAAGTAGTATCGAATAAAAGTATCGATTCCTGAAAAATATCGCACCTAAAGTATCGATACCTACTCGTATCGGTACTCATGGTGTATTAAGTTAAATTTATTTTTTAAATCACAAGTTAATCATCTTCTGCGAATCCTAAACTTCGAATAAAAAAATTTAATTATGTAGGTACTGAAAATAAATAAAACTCCGTTGCACAGCAGAATTATATGTTTAATGATAAATGGAATTTACACTGATACATATACATTGGAAAAGATTACAAGTTAATCTTATTTAAGAAAATATTTACTAATAAAATATTTCAGCTAAAAAGTCTTATTTTGTTGTACTTTCCAAGAATAGAAGTTTTTCCAAATATTTGCCAGCCAACCGAATTCCTGACGTGGTTACTGTTGCTCCTGCTTTCGAAAACAATCGTTCGCAAGGAACAGATGCTGCAACTATATGCGAATATGATCGTGCTTGTTTATACAACAAAGGAAACACAGTTCTTAGCTAATCCCATTCTTCTAATGGGTTCGACTTCAGGGAGAATATTAGGCTGGATAAAAAAAGCAACCGTACCGAGTTTTAAACCATCATAATGCTTAAAACGTTCAGTATCAACGTTTTAATTTTAGTAATTTCTAAGAAATTGATCGCCATATTGGTACAGACATTTTGAGTTTTGAGACATAGACATCAGATGCGTAATCAGCGACCCCAGAAACCCCCTGGTAACGAGTTGAACCCATAACAACGTTTTAATTTTAGCAGCCTCTTTTCGAAAGCATATTTTCGGGCACTAGTCCTATTCTAACTGTCCAAGAAAGGTATGTAATTAAGAGAATATTTCCCAATAATACCTGAGTGATTACATGTAAAAACAACATTTCAACATGTCAAAGAAAAAAAAAAATTGAAAACATCAGCGTTTTTATAAAAAACCGACTAGCGCGACCTCCAAAAATATTTTTTTTTTCAAAATAAAAAAATACGTGTTCCTTTTTTTTTGATGTAACATTTATGAATTAGCAAAAAGAGAGTGCCAAAAAGCACAGGGCCATCATATTAGGCATAAACGTGGAGGAAAAAATTTAGGAGCAAAATTCAACTTGGTATCGGGTTTCGATACGAGTACTTATTTTTCGATACCTACTCAGTACTTGGTTCAAAAGTATCGATGCCAAAATTACTTGCTATCGAACGAAAAGTATCGAGTATGTACTTGTATTTACTCGTATCGTTTCATCCCTA
>NW_016161520.1:8220-15127 GCF_001687245.7 Rhagoletis zephyria
CTTATATTTGTAGATATCAGTAAATAGTTATTTATAACTAACGAGTTAAAATGACTAATTTATTTACAAAAATCGAGCAAATCAGGGAATTTTTAGTGCAACTCGTACAAAATCTATTATTTATTAAGCTTTAACTTCTTTAGCGATCTAGCTCAAACCTCGGGGTTTTCAGACGTTCATTTGTAGCGTTCTGAGGAATAAAAAGGCAGGTATTAAACAAATGTGTCAGTTACAAAATGCGGGAAAAAAGGTTGCTCACAACTGTAACTGAATTTTGCTAATTTTTTTGTTTGTTTGTTACGCTTTGACGGTGATCATAATGAAATTTCGCACACAGGTGTGACTTAGCCCAACTTAAATTACAGGATAGCTTTTATCTCAGTAAGGAATTTTTTTATACTGCATACTTTGGAAGTATTTCTGGTAGAGTACTTAAATCTAGAGATATATGAAATCTATACTATACCCATGTAAAAAATGTGGATTCTTGGAAAAGGGACCGTAGCACCTCCCATACAGACTAATTTTTTTATAAAATAAAGTGTCATAACGGTTTTTATAGATAACTGCATGATCTACACTTTTGTCTACACTTTTTATGATAAACCTTGCCGTTTAGCTCACAAATTTTTGTATACAGATCTGGGCCTTTTCACACTTCTTTTATAATGTCTTTTGTAATATTCGTACCAATTTCTAGCTTTATGCGAGTTACTCCAACCTTGAAAGTCTAACTTGACCGGGCTAGTAGGAAACAATTTTAAATATATGGTTTAAATAGGGTAGCAATTAAAAAATATCAGTTACACGGGTTATAATGTACTTCAATAAGGTTGACAAGTGATAATTTATTAAAAAAGAACATGTGCTACTATGTTGATAAAAAAATAGAAAAAATTATTGAAAAATCCCCATCTCGAAAGATTTTCCCCTATACATGTGTAGGTACTTAAGCTCATGTGTATGTAGGTGTTTTTTTTTTTTTNAATNTGTGTACAAGTACAGCATATGTATGTACTCAGTTATGCGCATACGTTTCTCGGTAAGCTCTTTGCAGCCGTGAGCTCAATTTCAGCTTAAAGAATTTCGCCATCAAGGCCACAGAAGCCCAGTTTGACACTTGCATTAACATTTTATGATCATATTCGCTGTTTAGAGACAATGGCTATTGTGACGGATATGGATTATAAAATAGTAGATGCACACTGCACGCCGTACTAGACACATTAATGGATTAAATGCTGTCACAGGCAGCATGTATTGTCATCAGCGTTTATGAATAAAGCGCTTGAATGGAATTGTTTATGTTCACAGTTTGACACCAAAGGGTAAAGAGGGTTACACAGAGGACAAGTACTTATTCGCGCGTTTTGATGCTAAATTTTGCAGAACATACGCTAGATGAGAAAAATGCTAGTTTGTATGTATGTAGATTTTTGCAGTTGGAAGCGTGTATATGTTTGTCTACTGCATTCTGTTTGACTGTAAATATTAAAAAAAAATACATATACGCAGCTATGATGAATGTTTACTTAAATACAATACTTAGTATATTTTTATATATACGTACTTATATTTGATATGAGTAGGGAAGCATATTTTTCCAACCACTTTTTTTTATATTCCGCTTATTTTCTTCGCCACAGGACCAAACAAAACGCACAAAGCCTTCCACATTGCGCCGCACACTGAACGCGCTGCGACAACGTTTAACGCGACGCAGTCGCTCCAAGCCGCCCGATTGGTTTCTTGAGAAATTTTCAAACACGAATAATGTCGATAAAATCGGCAAAGTCACAGCTGCCACTAAAACATCAGCGTTTTTATAAAAAACCGACTAGCGCGACCTCCAAACATTTTTTTTTTTCAAAATAAAAAAATACGTGTTCCTTTTTTTTTGATGTAGCATTTATGAATTAGCAAAAAGGGAGTGCAAAAAGCACAGGGCCATCATATTAGGCATAAAAGTGGAGGAAAAAATTTAGGAGCAAAATTCAACTTGGTATCGGGTTTCGATACGAGTACTTATTTTTCGATACCTACTCAGTACTTGGTTCAAAAGTATCGATGCCAAAATTACTTGCTATCGAACGAAAAGTATCGAGTATGTACTTGTATTTACTCGTATCGTTTCATCCCTACTTATATTTGTAGATATCAGTAAATAGTTATTTATAACTAACGAGTTAAAATGACTAATTTATTTACAAAAATCGAGCAAATCAGGGAATTTTTAGTGCAACTCGTACAAAATCTATTATTTATTAAGCTTTAACTTCTTTAGCGATCTAGCTCAAACCTCGGGGTTTTCAGACGTTCATTTGTAGGTTCTGAGGAATAAAAAGGCAGGTATTAAACAAATGTGTCAGTTACAAAATGCGGGAAAAAAGGTTGCTCACAACTGTAACTGAATTTTGCTAATTTTTTTGTTTGTTTGTTACGCTTTGACGGTGATCATAATGAAATTTCGCACACAGGTGTGACTTAGCCCAACTTAAATTACAGGATAGCTTTTATCTCAGTAAGGAATTTTTTTATACTGCATACTTTGGAAGTATTTCTGGTAGAGTACTTAAATCTAGAGATATATGAAATCTATACTATACCCATGTAAAAAATGTGGATTCTTGGAAAAGGGACCGTAGCACCTCCCATACAGACTAATTTTTTTATAAAATAAAGTGTCATAACGGTTTTTATAGATAACTGCATGATCTACACTTTTGTCTACACTTTTTATGATAAACCTTGCCGTTTAGCTCACAAATTTTTGTATACAGATCTGGGCCTTTTCACACTTCTTTTATAATGTCTTTTGTAATATTCGTACCAATTTCTAGCTTTATGCGAGTTACTCCAACCTTGAAAGTCTAACTTGACCGGGCTAGTAGGAAACAATTTTAAATATATGGTTTAAATAGGGTAGCAATTAAAAAATATCAGTTACACGGGTTATAATGTACTTCAATAAGGTTGACAAGTGATAATTTATTAAAAAAGAACATGTGCTACTATGTTGATAAAAAAATAGAAAAAATTATTGAAAAATCCCCATCTCGAAAGATTTTCCCCTATACATGTGTAGGTACTTAAGCTCATGTGTATGTAGGTGTTTTTTTTTTTTTAATATGTGTACAAGTACAGCATATGTATGTACTCAGTTATGCGCATACGTTTCTCGGTAAGCTCTTTGCAGCCGTGAGCTCAATTTCAGCTTAAAGAATTTCGCCATCAAGGCCACAGAAGCCCAGTTTGACACTTGCATTAACATTTTATGATCATATTCGCTGTTTAGAGACAATGGCTATTGTGACGGATATGGATTATAAAATAGTAGATGCACACTGCACGCCATACTAGACACATTAATGGATTAAACGCTGTCACAGGCAGCATGTATTGTCATCAGCGTTTATGAATAAAGCGCTTGAATGGAATTGTTTATGTTCACAGTTTGACACCAAAGGGTAAAGAGGGTTACACAGAGGACAAGTACTTATTCGCGCGTTTTGATGCTAAATTTTGCAGAACATACGCTAGATGAGAAAAATGCTAGTTTGTATGTATGTAGATTTTTGCAGTTGGAAGCGTGTATATGTTTGTCTACTGCATTCTGTTTGACTGTAAATATTTAAAAAAAATACATATACGCAGCTATGATGAATGTTTACTTAAATACAATACTTAGTATATTTTTATATATACGTACTTATATTTGATATGAGTAGGGAAGCATATTTTTCACCACTTTTTTTTATATTCCGCTTATTTTCTTCGCCACAGGACCAAACAAAACGCACAAAGCCTTCCACATTGCGCCGCACACTGAACGCGCTGCGACAACGTTTAACGCGACGCAGTCGCTCCAAGCCGCCCGATTGGTTTCTTGAGAAATTTTCAAACACGAATAATGTCGATAAAATCGGCAAAGTCACAGCTGCCACTACAACGGCTGCAACAGCGGCAAGTGAAGAAGGCGCTAGCGGGCCAGCGGCGACAAACACTGCGCCCGCCGATGAAGGTCTCTCCAGCGAAATACGCGGCACAAGTCGACTATGTAATCGATTGTCGGTCAATCCGACGCTGCAGTCGCATTATAGGGTGAGTTCAAAGTTCGCCATATTTATCTTCTTTTTTTTTAAGTACTTATGCGTTTCCTCTTTCGCTTTTGTTCTTTGCTTACAGTGGCTCGGTATTGTCTCCTTAGCTGTGCTCTACAACATCATATTCGTCGTGGGACGCTCAGTTTTCTGGGAGATAAATCATCGTGCACCCACAGTCTGGTACTTCCTGGACTACTTATGTGATTTAATATATCTAGTGGATACGCTGGTACATATGCATGAAGGTAGGTAGCCACTAGCTTAACGATTATTTAAGCGACGATAATTACATTCCCCCGCTGCCTTCAGGCTACTTGGACCAGGGGCTGCTGGTGCGTGACGCCTACAAACTGCGTCGGCACTACTTCCATACAAAAGGCTGGTCCATAGACGTACTTTCAATGCTGCCCACTGATCTCGCCTATATATGGTGGTCGCCGAATTCATGCAATGCCAAAATGCTGCCCTGCCCCGTGAT
This sequence comes from Rhagoletis zephyria, assembly GCF_001687245.7. Taxonomy (NCBI): domain Eukaryota; kingdom Metazoa; phylum Arthropoda; class Insecta; order Diptera; family Tephritidae; genus Rhagoletis; species Rhagoletis zephyria. The sequence continues at coordinate 12,802 of NW_016161520.1, forward strand.
AGTACGGCTTAATCGTTTGCTACGCGCTCCACGCCTGTGGGAGTGGTTCGACCGCACGGAGACTGCTACTGGTTATCCGAACGCCTTTCGTATTTGCAAAGTGGTGCTCGCCATTTTGGTGCTGATCCACTGGAATGCCTGCATGTACTTTGCCATTAGTTATGCTTTAGGTTTCGGCACGGATAATTGGGTGTACAATTTGAATGGAATTCGGAACAGTACCCTGCAGAGGCAGTATATTTATAGCTTTTACTGGTCTACATTGACGCTGACGACGATCGGCGAGACACCAACGCCGGAGAATGATGCGGAATACCTATTTGTAGTTGCGGACTTTTTGGCTGGTGTACTGATCTTCGCCACCATTGTGGGTGAGTGTTATCGGGATAAGGAATTTTAAAATTCTTCAGATATTTATTGTATAATATAAGTGGGTGACTCGAAATTGGCTAACTACATCCTAAGATAATGGCAGTTTAGTAAAATCACTATTTTTCAAAACTTGAAAAACGGAAATTTAGCTATGACTCGAAAAGTATTCTACTTTTTTAACATTTTGTTTCATATTCGGATTCAGGGACAAATTGTACATAAGGAATGGCAGTCAAATGCCACAGTTCAAAATCACTGTAAACTAGTGTTATAGTTTTCAAATAGGGCCAAATAGTGCAGTTATACCGCAGCTGAGTAAGACATTGCTGCCACTTGCTACCCTCTGTAAGATGATGAAGAGGCATCAGTCAGTTTAATGCATCAGCCAGTTTAATGCTTGCCCTCGGCCTTCTATGTACCTCTGTGGCAAGGATCTCTTTATTCTTCTTTCCATGCCTCGTCGAGCTCTAAACTAGAAATTAACTGGAGCAAATTTTAAAATTACAGCAAGATTATCATGCAAGGCGGGTCCCCGAACAAAAAGCTGAACTGGGAAAAAAATGTTCAAGAGGTTTAAGGGGGCAATGATCCCTTTGCATCATGTATTATTAGCTATACACGGTGGTTGTTAGGCTACTTTATGGGGTCTTCGTATAGTGGCCAAGTGTCAACAGGAAATCTATAAATGAAGCACTTCAAAAGGTGCAAATAACTTCGGACTCTGGTAGATCTCTAAACGAGATGGCTGTGCAGTCTGCTCTTCACTTTGTATGGGTGCGGGGGCACCGGGACATACCACGCATCGAGCTTGCAAGAGACTTTAATAGGCCTGGAAGGGTTTAAGCATGTCGCTCGCTATCTGCAAGCTGATTCTAAGAGATCTATCTGTTAAACTAACAAGGAAGGTTACAGGTCCCCATAACGAGTTCTGCAGAAGCTGCAATTCTGAAGAAGTGCTAGAAGAATTTTTAGAAGACCTAACGGACATAGTTGAGGTAGCCATATGGCAACTCCTGGATTTCGAGAAATACACATGACGGTTTGAGTAGGAGGCCTAAAATCTGAGGGCCTATGTGTGCTGGTGGGGACACTGGCAGCGGCTTCAACCTAACCTAACCTCTCAGAGTCTTTCTGTGATCGAATCCCTAAAAAGTGTTCTCCAAACAGAGTTTTGGATGGCTCTCGACATCTTGATTATCTTGAATGGGCTTTTGTGCTTGCTGTGGTTGTTTCACTTAAGAGCACAGCTCAAAGGTTATCCCTGACCTCTCGTCGAAAGTTCATTGTTTTAAGCAGAATTGCATTGTATAGTTCTCTTCCACATTCAGCGGCGGATGATTCCTTGGAGTTATTGCGCTTCTTGTTCTTGTTGTAACAGCATACACATTCCCTAAAGAGTTTATGGGGAGTGTTGCGGTTTACAGCTGCTGCTGCCTGAACTGATCACGAAGTTAGGTAACTCCGTTAAGAATTATAACAATATAATTTTACTTCATATTCAGTGTTAAGGCATGAGATATCTTCTCTACACAGTCTTCAAAAGGATTTTGGAGCAGTGTCCAAACGCCTTTTTATTTTAGTGTGGTAGAATCGACAAAAAAATGTGGTAGATTTGAATAAGATGCGGTAGATTTTCCAATTCATATTTTTATTGGGTATACATGAGTAGTCAACTTGCAAACAGCGTTATGTGATTTTATAATAGTAAGCCATAAATTTAAAAAAACGTGTACAACAACAAGTAACATCCAAACTGTATATTTACTTTTTATTATCTGAAAATTTGGATAAAAAGAGCGTAATAACATTAAAAAACAAAATCGCAGTGTCGTAGTTTTGTCAGCATGCTGTGCTTTGAACTCTCGGGTTGTTTTGTAAATAGCCAAGAGGCACCCCACCTTTCATTGTTTTGCCCTTTCCTTTCCTTTCCTTTCCTTTCCTTTCCTTTCCTTTC
>NW_016161520.1:15593-39999 GCF_001687245.7 Rhagoletis zephyria
TTCCTTTCCTTTCCTTTCCTTTCCTTTCCTTTCCTTTCCTTTCCTTTCCTTTCCTTTCCTTGCCTTTCCTTTCCTTTCCTTTCCTTTCCTTTGCTTCCCTTGCTTTCCATTGCTTGCCTTTACTTTCTTTTCGTTTTTTTTTTTCTTCTTTCTTTTTCATCATTTTATTTATTTTTTATTTCTTTTACTTTCCAGCCCTTTAATTGAATTCACCCATCGATCATAACGTACATACATACATATCTATTCAGAACGCACAAAAACCTGTCATAGTGCACTCCAGTATAATGTAGTAGCTATTCAATTGTTCTTCTCGTTTGACTTTTTAGAGACTTCCTATTATTTTCCACATTCCCATTTTGTTGTCTTTTAAATAGCGTCGTATACTTCTTCTTCAACTGACGCACCTTTACATTTGCTTGTTAGTGTTCATTGCCTAATTGGTTGTATTATGCTAACTAAGCAAATGCATTGTTCGACCCAGAGTCGCATTTTGGCGTTGTGCTGTCAAGAGCACGTATTCAGTTGTATATCCTTTAATTTTTTTGCGCATTCTAATGAACGTTTCTTACATTCCGTGGGTGGTGAATGACTGATGGTCGACCATAAACATGAAACATCATGTCATGGGGTGTCCTCTTATATCATTTGTCGTATTGTCGTTCGCATTTTACGTGTTATACGGTTTGCTGTTTTACTTGAAAGTCTCTTCAGGTTGTACGTCGGTGGGTTGACTGCACATTGGTGTTAGTCTAATGGTTGTGTAGTACGTGCCTCCAATTTCGGCGTACTGGAAATTGTACGCAATGTGGCATGCAGAACTCAGCTATTTACGTAAAGAGTATTATAATAATTATTTACTGTTAAGTAGTTAATTAAGGGTTTAACAAAATATATAAGGGTAGGGACATTGTTATTCAAGTGAATGGAAGTAAGTAATTAAATAGCTAAATTGGGATGATGTCACGTATAACATTATAAACTAATCAATGTATACATTGCATTTTTGCTTACCACTAATAAGCACTTAGGTACTTAACAAACTACTAATAAGGAATTAAACTTCATAGGTACCACGTAAATTTTCACACATATATGGCCCAGCAATGCAAAGTAGAATGTCCTTCAATATTTTATTTGCTTCGCTCTTTTAGTAGAATGCTGCATCGTAGTCAGCTGAAAAATATAATGAATATACAAAAATTCTTTTTCTACCGTTACTTTCCGTGGAAATTTATCTCACATTTTAATCTTTTAAGACATTTTCTGATTTTAATTCAATATAAATAAGGATGTACTTATCTTGGCATTCTACATTAGTTTCTCTGGAAGACATTCATTCTGTTTATCCATGCGTTCTCCCTTCGTTCGAAGGTAATGCTGCGGGTAAGGGCTTGCTGCCTGTGACATTCCCGTGTTAAAATATTCCCATCGCCTAGCTCGTTTCCACTTTCGTTTCTGTGGTAATCGTGTTTTTTGCTGGGTAGGTTCTTCATACGGTTTAGCCGTGCTTTTAAGGAAAAATTTATAAGGGAGGAGATGAAAAGAGAGATGATTAATGAATGGTCACTAAATGTCAGCGAGTAAAGACTTAGTTGTGTATACTTATGCTAAATGAGCTTTGCGTGTAAGCGGTTACCCAATGCACAGCAGTACATATCGACCTATCTTGGCAGCCAGTTCGAAAACGCCCTATCTCAAAAAACTTTTCAAGAACGCCCTGTTTTAGAATTTTACTGAAAAACACTCTATCTCAGAATTTGCTTGAAGAACGCCCTATTTCAGAATTCCATTCAAAAATGCCCTATTACAATCGCCGTTCGAAGTCGGAGTAAAACTGCAGGTCCCCCTCTTTGTCACACAACATCAGGGCGCACCCCAAAAATCGGAGGAGAAGCTCGGCCAAGCACTAACATATGTGTGTGCTGTGGCTCGTGTGTGCGCCACTGATACCAAGGAGGGTAGCCCATAGAACATTATCTTGCCGCTTAAGCGAATACAACCATACTAGTGTCGCTTCGCTTTTAATTTAGTACACATGTTGAGTTGCATCTCTAACTGTCATCCCATAACAAAATCACAAACGTTAATGACTAAGACAAGCAGCAGATATAGCGTCCTGTGGATTTTTATGGCTGGAAGGACTTTATGGTTACCCTGTTTACATTAATGAAGTCCGATGGTAATAACAGCGTTGCTACGTTTCTCATTACACTCTGTATTGCGACTTAAAGTATTTCGTTACGAGCAGACGTTCGCAGATTATTACCTTCCGACCTATGCTATCGCAGTAATCCTTCCAGGAGTCTCCTTGAGCTTTACTGTTGGAATTTTTAAATTACTTCAGGGCTGCCTTATAGGCAGTTCAGGAACCATTACGCTCTGCCATTTTAAAGAATGAAGAAAGGGAAACAAGGATATTTTGCCTTTTCATGGCTTTCATTATTTTCACATTCTTTATTGATATCGCCTAACAGATAACACATTCCAAAAAACATTCTGACATCTGCATCCGGCACAATGGGCCTCATGCATAAAAAGTGAGCTTAAGCTCCGACTCGATTTTCAGTACAAATTCTTGAGCTTGAGCTCACCCCTTCAGTGCAAAAATTGAGTCTGAGCTTAAGCTCACTTTTTATGTATAAGGCCCAATGAGTTAACACTTGTTCTTTAAGAATCAGAATTTGACTTTGAAAATATTTAGTTGGCTCTAGATTTTAAGATATTGGGGATTTAAAGCATTAAAAGGGATTTGGCATTTTATGAACTTCTGTAGAAATATATCGCTCCAAGCAAGAAGTTTCGAAGCATTTCGGAACAAATCATAATATGTGACCTGGTCTACGGAAAGGGGGCTTAGGTGTCAAAAAATCAATTTTCACTTTTTGGTTGATTCGGATGGAAGATGAGATGCTTTTTCACGTGGTGAAAAGCAGAAAATCCTAACTTGCTTAGAAGTGTACTAAAAATGTAGAGAAAGAAGAGTAAAAATACGACAAAATATAATTTATTGGTAATAAATGTTCCACACTAGCAACTTACACGATGAACTATAATAATATTCCGACCAACAACAACACTTACTGGACCAACAACAACACTTACTGGACGTCCGGCGCGGAGAACAATCAACGAGATAATGAGAAACTGACGAAACGAGTTGCTTACTTTTAACAGCTTTTTCACAGAAAACTAGTTTTCGCACGTAAGCTCCCTTTTCGTAGACCAGGTCACATATTTCAGCGCGTACACTTTTGCTATTTGTTTGAGTGAGATTATCCTCAAATTTGTTGTGTGTGTCTTGATGTTGCTACACAAATACTCCGAATGGCAAATAGATTTAATGAGAAGCTTTTTCATTGCAAACGGAAGATTGCCTTTGCCTATCGAGGGGCGAGCGCTGTTTGGAAACCAATTTTTCTAATATTTACATATACATGTTGCTCAGACCAGGTATCAAACCTGCTCCTCTAACCACTCATCCGCAGCAGCCGCTTTCCATTTCGGAACTAGACCGCGACTAATTGAGGATCATTTTGGGACTAGTTCGGCACCAACTCGAGCCTAGGTCGGGACTGATTCGGGATCATTTTGACACTAGTTCAGGACTATTTCTGTTCAAAAAAGGTAGCATTGCATTCTTATTCTACCACAAAAGTTCGAAAAATCCCAAAGTTTCACGACTTGATTTTCTATAAGTCTATGCTTGTCTAATAATAAAGGTTATCGAAAACTGATATTTCGGCCGATTGTGGAGAACAGAAGCATATTTATTATATTGTTAAGTGCTCTCAGAAACGGAGGATACATTTGTTGGCCCTACTGCAAAACATCAGTCCATATCTGTGTGCATACGCAGAAAGCTCAACATACTCGAGGGCAAAAGATGTTAGGGCAGTGATTTCTTATTCTCTGGTAAAGCTTAGTTTGAGACGATGATCTGCAGAACGCGTCCTCTGGCAAGTTGTCCAACGCTAGAAGTAGATAAAAATTGAGTTTGGGTAGAAAACTTCTTCTGGAGGGATATGTTTGGAAACTTTCGATTGGGGAGGGGTCGACACTCGAACTAGCAGCAAAAGCGTCTCCAAGAGTGACCAAGAAAACCATTAACGATTAACATATTTAATTTATTAATCAAACGGACATTTTAATCGTTAATTTTTAATCGTTAATCAGATTAATATTTTGCCGACACTGATCCAAATTCACGAGTTTTCTTTTTTATTTTCAATTTTCACACGTTTTGCTCTAACAAATAACCTATCAAGTAACCCCCAATTTACCATCTTCCCCCAGGCAACATCGGTTCGATGATTTCAAATATGAATGTGGCACGCGTCGAATTTCAAAATCGCATGGACGGCGTCAAACAGTACATGGCCTTCCGGAAAGTTGGTCACGAGTTGGAGGCGCGTGTGATTCGTTGGTTTGCCTACACTTGGTCGCAAAGCGGAGCACTGGACGAGGAGCGCGTATTAGCCGCACTGCCGGACAAGCTAAAAGCGGAAATTGCCATACAAGTGCATATGGACACGCTGAAACAAGTGCGTATCTTCCACGACTGTGAGCCCGGGCTGTTGGAGGCGTTGGTGCTGAAGCTAAAACTGCAAGTTTTTAGTCCGGGTGATTACATTTGCCGCAAAGGCGATGTTGGCAAGGAGATGTACATAGTAAAGCGCGGTAAATTGTCGGTGGTCGCCGACGATGGTATCACTGTATTTGCGACACTCGGTGCCGGCTCGGTGTTCGGCGAGGTGTCAGTGCTGGAGATAGCAGGGAATCGCACGGGCAATCGACGTACGGCCAATGTGCGTTCGCTAGGCTATTCGGATCTCTTCTGTCTGGCAAAGCGTGATTTGTGGGAAACGCTGTCCGACTACCCCGAAGCGCGTGCCACGCTCACTGAGCGCGGCTGCCAGTTGCTACGCAAAGATGGGTTGCTTGACGAAAGTATATTTGCGGGTGCGTATGCAAAGCTATTCACGAGCATAATGACTGCAAATGAGGTGAACTTTTCACAACAAAACCAAACTTTTTCAATTTACAGACTCTCAGCGCGCACACGACAGCATCGAAAGTGGCATCGAGAAACTGGAAATGTCCGTGGAGAATTTAAATGTGCGATTGGCGCGCTTGCTTGCCGAGTACACGGCAAGTCAGGCGAAACTGAAGCAGCGATTGGCGAAGCTGGAGGCGAAGTGAGTATTGGGATGAATAATGTAGAAGTGGTGTATAAATGGCAAGTAGAAAAGGTGTTACGAAAATGAATGGGTGAAGAGTTGTGGGAAAAGTACTAGCAAATTCGGTCATTGAACTCGCCACGAGTTTCGCATAAATTTTTCTTCATCGAGAGTTTTCTACACTTTGTCTACTCCACTCACGCACACATACATATGCATATCGGCAGGCAGGCATAAATGAAGATAAATTGAAATTAACTGCAATTTCGGAATTTTTCGTCTTTTGCAGCTATCAATTAACAAGCAACTCCAATGGGGGCTTTGGTGCCGGCGGTGAACCACAGACACGTCCTCGCAGCGGGCGACTTTACTCACTGCAACCAAAAAAGCGAACGCGACAAAAACGTTTATTAACAGCGGCCAAGTCCAACGACAGCAAACAGAATACATTGTAAATATGTATTTTGCGCAGAGCATTTTCAAGCCAAAACCAGTGACACTACGAATGCAAGCAGCAATGGATGGCAACGACTAAATTAACTTCATTCCCTGGATAAATAGGAGTTGGTAACAGCAGCAAAGGCGGTTGCAAAAAGGGAAAACAAGCGAGCAAATTAGCCATCTTTTTTGGGATGAAATGAGCAGAACCACTCATCTGCCGCTGATTACCGTTTTTGGTTTTTCACGGCTACTCGGCGTGTCTTCTTTGTCTGTTGGCATTGGCATACATATTTTTTACTGTTTCTCTTGTTGTATATGCTGTTGTAGTTGATTTTAAAATTCATCCGCTAAGCTACAATGCCAAACCACCTTCCCTCTCTCTTATCTTCAGTCAACTTGCACGTGCCGATGCTCTGAGATGCGATACTAAATGGTGATAAATGAATTGAAATTCACAAAAACAAAAATGAAATATACCNCCGATGCTCTGAGATGCGATACTAAATGGTGATAAATGAATTGAAATTCACAAAAAAAAAATGAAATATACCTACATATGTGTGTAAGTTTAAATAAGAGTAAGTTTAAAGTAAAATACAAAAAAAATCCAAATGGATAAAAATTTATGTAGAATTTTTCATATACACGTAAACATACACAATACGTAGATATACATACATACATATGTCTATGTATATAAATTATATGTAAATAAATGTGCCAATAGTATGAGAAAATTTNTATGTGTGTAAGTTTAAATAAGAGTAAGTTTAAAGTAAAATACAAAAAAATCCAAATGGATAAAAATTTATGTAGAATTTTTCATATACACGTAAACATACACAATACGTAGATATGCATACATACATATGTCTATGTATATAAATTATATGTAAATAAATGTGCCAATAGTATGAGAAAATTTATTTAACCACCCAAGTACGTACATATGTATGTATACATTAAGCATACGCATTTTTCTTAAATTAAATATCTCTACTTATGGGCAGAGAATAAGAAATGGTGAAAAACGTACTAAAATAATGTCTTTGTTAAAATTTGGTAAAAATTTCACACAGGAAACTTCGGGAAAAAAGTTTGTACTAAAAGAAGACATATGAACATACATACATATGTATGTATGTATATCGATTGTCCTCTACAATAACGACACAATCCAAAATTCAAAAAATAAAATACCTTCCTACTGTTAAGTGGCTCATGTCGCTAACCCTTGTCTANTAAATTAAATATCTCTACTTATGGGCAGAGAATAAGAAATGGTGAAAAACATACTAAAATAATGTTTTTGTTAAAATTTGGTAAAAATTTCACACAGGAAACTTCGGGAAAAAAGTTTGCATTAAAAAAGTCATATGAACATACATACATACATATGTATGTATGTATATCGATGGTCCTCTGCAATAACATCCAAAAAATTTAATTTCCTTCCTACTGTTAAGTGGCTCATGTCGCTAACCCTTGTCTTATCCATATCTAATTTTTACTAACGTAAGTAGTATAAGGATTAGCACAGTAAGTAGCAAACATTAGACATGGATTAGACACGGATCAGAGATATGAGACACTTAACAGTAGTCAGAGTTTTAATTTTTTGAATTTTGAATTGTGTCGTTATTCCAGAAGAAATTGAAAATATGGAAAATTTCATGTCAATGGAGTTATTACTGCGATCCAATATTGATTTATGTATATGCGTTTTCTACGGAATTTTCGTATGTTACACTGAAAACTCACATCTCACGTGTTTTGATCGAAAATGGTGGTACACGTATCTTAGAAAATGCATTATCTTCAGTTTTTTATAAAGAACAAGATTCCATTACGAAATTGTATTTAAATGAAAACTTAAAAAAGATATATGTAGGTACTAAATACCCGCTTTGAAAAGAAGGACATTTCTACCATTTAGTTTTAAGATTTGAGGTATCTAAAATTATCAAAAATTAAAAAAAAAAAAATCGTGAAATTTCAAAAATTACAAAATAGCTGCGACAGATACTCTGCATGTGGAAATTTTTTTAATTTCGTGGTACACTCTTGAAACTTCACAGATATGTTGTACTTGATGCGAACGTCCTCTTATATAAACATACTATTTAAAGACTTTCCGAAGTTATTTAAAAAAAAAAATAAATCGTCATTCCGAGTGACAATAAGAAAATAAGTAATTTCGGTGATTTTTCGCCTAAATAAATGTTTTAAGGCTAAAATTGATCAAATAATTGATTTATTCTTTATTTTACTTGTTTTTCGAACTCCATTGATGGAAATAAATGCAAGAAGAATGCTTTAGCGCTTTTTTCCTGTCGAGAGAATTGAGTGACATAAAAAAACCAACTCGTGAATTCATATATTTAGTATAGGGGAAATACCAAGTTAATGGAATAAAAAAATTTAGAAACCAATTTTTTATCCGGGTCAAAATTCGCTTTACTTGGAATTTTCCATATATGAGTGCATACACATACATATGCGCCTACTTTTTATCAGTGCAATTTTTTTTCGGAGTTGCCTGCGGTAAATTTTGTACAAAATTTTATTATTGTTTTTAGTTTTTCATCCTTTCCCATCCTCTCTTCATAAGNATGCTTTAGCGCTTTTTTCCTGTCGAGAGAATTGAGTGACATAAAAAAACAACTCGTGAAATTTGCTCATATATTTAGTATAGGGAAAATACCAAGTTAATGGAATAAAAAAATTTAGAAACCAATTTTTTATCCGGGTCATAATTTGCTTTACATGGAATTTTCCATATACAAATGCATAACACATACATATGCACCTACTTTTTATCAGTGCAATTTTTTTTCGGAGTTGCCTGCGGTAACTTTTGTACAAAATTTTATTATTGTTTTTAGTATTTCATCCTTTCCCATCCTCTCATATTTAATTTTTTAAATAAATGCATATGCCGAATATACGCACTTAAAAATATTCCAAATACCTTTTAAGTACACTCCCAAAACGCACACATTCACAGCTGAGAATTTAAACATATTTATACAAAAAAACAAATGGATGAGAACTGACTTATGTTTTATACATAATGAATTACGATCCAATGTTAGCACTATTAATACGAACATATTAAGTATTACATACGTTTTTTAAAACACACACATATATATACATATGTATCGTATATATAAACCAACATGCTATTGATATCTACGTATGCATATACGTGATTACCTTTTTTTAGTTAAAGGTAAATTTTTAATAAAGTCACAACACCATAAGTGTTGACATTTAATAAATGGAATTAACTAAAATTATATAAACGTAAACAAATACGTTTGTATGTANGATGAGAACTGACTTATGTTTTATACATAATGAATTACGATCCAATGTTAACACTATTAATACGAACATATTAAGTATTACATACGTTTTTTAAAACACACACACATATATATACATATGTATCGTATATACAAACCAACATGCTATTGATATCTACGTATGCATGTACGTGATTATCTTTTTTTAGTTAAAGGTAAATTTTTAATAAAGTCACAACACCATAAGTGTTAACATTTAATACATGGAATTAACTAAAATTATATAAACATAAACAAATACGTTTGTATATGTGCAAATGTTGATAGGTTAAACAGAGAGTTTTAGCATAGATATGAATAAGGATAACTAAATGTGCCTAAAATGAATACAAAATTCATTGAATTGAAAATATTGAACACTAAATATTATAAAAAATATGTATACATTTTNCCATAAGTGTTGACATTTAATAAATGGAATTAACTAAAATTATATAAACGTAAACAAATACGTTTGTATGTATGCAAATGTTGATAGGTTAAACAGAGAGTTTTAGCATAGATATGAATAAGGATAACTAAATGTGCCTAAAATGAATACAAAATTCATTGAATTGAAAATATTTAACACTAAATATTATAAAAATATGTATAAATTTGTATTATGTATATATACTTATATATTTATTATTGTTATTCCCTATTATTATTATATTTACGAAAAAGGTAAATATATTTTAAACAAAGACTTAAATTCTTTCACTTCTCTTTAAAAGACTCGCAAGCAAACAAGTTAAGATGCAAATATTTATCCCAGGAAACTCTAACTTTTTTACATACGTTCATTCACATATGCGAACATTTACATACATACTTATGAACTTATGTGTACTTTTTTGTTTACCGCTTACTTAAATACAGCGCCGCTCCCTTGGCGCATGCGACAGAAGTTCAAGAGAATTTCCACACAATTTCGTTGCCATTAAACTGGGATGACACTATTTGTACATTTATACAGATTTGTACATTTTTCTTTAGAAGAAGTTCAGTTATATACAAAATTTTCCAAACAACCCAACTCTGTAACTGTCAAAATGTACAAATCAGTACAAATGTGCAAATCGTGTGATCCCTGCTTTAGTTTACAATTAGGGGATTAACAAGGCGTGTTAAGTGCTGCAATGTCTTAAATCTTAACATTTTTCTATGTAAATTAACGATTAGAATGGTTTTAGACGGTCCGCTCTGTACAATAACACTTTTATTTTCATCAGTTCAAAAACGTTTCGGTGTCGTTAGACTTAAGATATTACAATCCCCTAAATGTATCTTCAATTATGAACGAAAAAATGAATAGATCGGCAATATTAAATTATTTATATCTCTCAATTTTTTACACATCAGATTCATAAATGAATTTTGTTGCATTGAAAGCAAGTAAGTAAAGTATTTCATTGGATCAGATTAATATTAGTTACGGCTTTACAGTGACGCACATTTTGCTCTGCTGCTTCGTGTTGCTCGTGACGCTGCCTGCACTGGCCAAAGTAAACAACTACCAGGTGTGACAAGTGCTTCATTATCCTGCAGGGACCAGTAAGAAATACTTCTTGCCTATTGATGTAAAGGAGCTCCTCCGTTATCCTGATTGATTAATTCGGGATGATGAACTTAAATAGCTAGTATGTTGCCTTCCATATTTGCCTAGTAAAGATGTACTTCTTCTTCATCTTGTTATAACCATCAGTATACCAAATTTAGTTATCCTTTCGGGGTTTATATTATTTATTATTCCAGTTCTTTCCATTAGGAAAATAACCCTTGAAGCTTTTTGTGAAGCTGAAAGATGTAAGGATGTGATTTTAGCTAAACCGTAGAGTCTTTCCCTGGCCCTTCATATATTCGGTTTCCATTACAGCTTGTTCTTAAGGACAATACCTAGTTTTTTTTCCGTAAACAAATGTATCTTTTCTGCTGAAAGAAGATGTTCCAATAAATTACCTTTTTTCCTGTTATGGGGAAGCAGTCTAACAAGTTGTCTGCACTTCCATCTGCTCAGGGAGAGCAAAATACTATATAGACCTTCTGAGACTGGAGGCAACATGAGTTTTGCCCACCTGTAGCCCCTCGATGCCTCCCTGTCATTTCTGAGCGAAGTATTCACCCAGTTTATGATGGTTGCTTTGATGGCCGAAGTGGGGAGTGCTATAACTGGTTGCGGGCCAAATGGTCGGAAATACAATAAAATAAAATAAAACAAAACAAAATTAAATAAAATAAAACTAAATAAAATAAAATAAAATAAAACAAGACAAAATAAAATAAAGTGAAACAAAATAAAATTACAATAAACTAAATGAAACGAAACAAAATGACATAAAATAAAATAAAATTATTTAAATTAAGCTAAGCTAAATTGAGTGAAACGAAACGAAATAAAATAAAGTAAGAGAAAAAAAAACAAAATGAAGTTATATGAATAAAAATAAATTGAAATAAGTTACAACACAACAAAGTGATATACAATAAAATAAAACAAAATAAAATAAACAAAAATTAAATAAAAATAAATAAAAATTAAATAAAAATTAAATAAAACAAAGTAAAGTAAAACGAGATGAAATGCAAGAAAAGAAAACAAAATAAATTAAAATGAAATAAAATAAAACTACGTATGTCACTCGTTACTCATCCGTAAACTCGATCTAATCTGCTTTCAGCCCAGTCTTCTTTAATAGAACTCTTCCTACTTCTCTGAAAACCCAATGAGTTATTTTTAAACATTTTTCTTCCCCGCTTCATTCACAAAGAATTGAGTCAATTCATAGAGAAATGCTAGGTATAGTATTTATCGTAAAATTAATGACAGGCTTTATTAATAGCCCATACCTTCTGGCTGAGGAAACCTTTAATATGCCCGCACTATGTATCTAGTGTTAAGATACTTTCGACCTCTGGTTTTTGAAGCCATAAAAAACTAATTTTGAATTAAACGAATAATTTCATTGCTTATGTCAAAATTTTAACTCTCATTCCAGCACGTGTGACGTATCGGACTCGATTTTTCCTAAAAAGAAAACTATCATTTCCTTTCTCAAATTTGAATCACTATCTGTAGCATATCCAGGCACCTGGTGAATTTGATTCTGTAGCTTAATAGTTTTAAATCTAGACACTTAACAAACTCCTGTTTGCACGACTCGGCACCAAAAAAAAAGTTCCGTTCGTCATGCGGAATGCGCCCCTCGTAACGGTTGGGCGGGAAAGGAGGATAAAGCCGTTGGGTTTAATCAAAGAAAAAAATAATAAAGTAAAACAAAATGAAATGAAATATAATTTAATTAAATTAAAATAAACTAAATTAAATTAAATGAAACGAAATGAAATAAAATAAGCATATCGCTACTTCAAGAAACCAAACAAATTTATACGACTAGCAGGAAATAATTGGGGTATTCACAACACTGTCGTAAGTATCCTATTGTTGAAAATCGTACACTTGAAACGACTAAAAATATATTTAGGAGGTTCGTAATGTACCCTAAATTTCAAATCCTATACACATATATTTAATCGCTTAAGATTTCCGACATAAAACAATACGACACTTACGACTCCGTTGTGAATACCCCAAATTATTTGTAAAATATTTTATGTATGCAAACAAAAGATCATATCGATTTAAGACTAAACCATAAGAGATACGATGACTTTTACAAATTTCTAGGGTAAACTGTAATAATAATTTTGAACTGACCAAACAAATTTCAACACTTAATATTTTATATGTTAAATTTCACATCGCTTATCTTGGTAACGATTTTGCTGGAGAACGAATTTCAAGGATTAAAATGTAGCGAAACTTTATGCTTTACCGAAGAGATATTTGACTTATTTGGCAAGCGCTTAGTTAGAATGATAAAGATACGATGGTCAAAAGTGTGATACGATCGATAGGGTTACTTAAAGTCATAGCGCTAAGAAGTGTTGAAAGACGAGCTGACTGAGGTTTACAACGACAAAGGCAGAGTACGTTGAATTAAGATACCGTGGATATGCTGGCTTATATGTTGTAAAAATTAGTGGTACAGATCCAGCTTTAGAAGTTTTCGCGGCTGTACCCCCTGGCTTCAGTTGGTGCGCCATACTGATCTCAACCAAATTCGCTTAGGCTGGCGGTTATAGCTCCAATCAAGTAGATAGTTAGTCAGAAATAAATTTTATTTATAAAATATCCAACATATAAATTATTATTATTCTTTTATTTGTAAATTTTTTTAATATGAAAAAAATAAACTTTTGAATGTTTCATTAATTACACTGAGGGAAATAATGCATAGTAAAAATGAATACTTTATATTTCATTATCGTTTAAAAAGGTTCGTATTTAAAAATAATATTTTCATACAAAATTTATTACGCACGTATTTTACTGTTCACATCTGAGTATGGATATGTAAGTGTACATATGCACCCCAAGCATGCAGAGCGCCGCTCTGAGAGTACATACATGTTTATCTGTACAAATCGAGTGCTGTCGTGTTGATGAATATTCAACATTTGAAAGCAAATTTATATGCCTGGGTGTAGCTGAGTGCGCAAAGATGCTTGCCACAAGTTGTTGATATCCGGAGATGGTCGGGTTCGAATTCCACTGCAGGCAACATGCAAATTAATATTTGTTTTTTCTTTTAGTTTTTGTCTTGATTATTCACTTCACGGATGCTTTTTCAGTACGAACGCGGTCATTTTAATATTCGCGTAATTGAAATGAATATTTACCAATATACAGTACTTCGTTGACGTTTATAGTAAGATCAATTACGTTTCTATTTGATTTTAATATTTTTTTCCCTCAGTGTAGGATTTAGGCGTTATGCATTTAAAATTTGATATATTTAACACATTTTCGAAAATATGCCTTCTAAAAGAGACTGCTAAAATTTAGAAGGTTTAAGCATTTTGATGGGTTAAGACTTAAGAAGGTCTCTGGGGGTTCTGATTACAAATCTGATGTCAGTTTTTCAAAATTCAAAATGGTACCAATATGGCGATCTATTTTTTAAAAAATGATTGAATTTCTTCGAAACTCGATTCGAACTCACGACTCCCCGGCTTGCTAAACTCGCAATCCTGCAGCGGATATCTCTGTTCTCTCTCATCTTAATTAAAAGCTGTTTCAAAGATACCTATGATTGGCACAACCTAAAAATATATCCTAAACTCAAAACTTTATTTTAACAAGAATGAGTTTTAATATATTTTGATGTAGGGTTTATGAATTTCCAAAAAATAGTGTATTTGAACCACTCTAATGTATATCTACTGTTTCCGCTTATTTAACCAACCCTGCGAATTTTACGTGCTGAATACTTCGAAACTTTAAAATTATAAACTAAATTACATAGATATAAGGAAATTCCATTTATATAAATACATAGAAACAACAGTAAACATAAACAACTAATGATGATAAAATATAAACCAATTTTTAATACATAAATATGCTCTTTTAATAGTTATAAGAAGAATATAGTTTAGCGCTGGGTACTTTAAAATCTTCAAAAAAAAAAAAACTTTTTTATACAGGAAATAGATAAAAAATCAAAAATTCGAGTATGTGTCATACAACGTACTCTCCTAAATAGTTAATTATGTAGTATAAGTATACATAAGCCTAGCCATGTGTGTGGGAGTCAGGTCACACATACACGTGTAATATGAGTAAAGCGTTAACATCTAAGTTCAATTGTATTTCCGAAACTAAAACAAAATGGAATACAAATGAACACGTAAAATTTTAACTTAAACTCTAAACTATAATTTTTTATCAAAATATCTTAAAATTGCTAACTAATTGTAAAACTATACGTCGTCTAAAAATAGATACATATGTTCTTTCAAAACATACATAAGTGTGTGAAAAGGAAAAAAGGAATTGGCTTAGGATATAAATAAATACATTTATGAAAAGAGAAAAACAGAAATAATAAGATAAATATTTTTGTAATACTTAAGCTAATATTGTGAATTTAGTTGAGTACATTTACGTAGATATTAAGTGAAATATGGGAATGATTACGAAAATGTAATGTGCGATTGTTAAGAAGGCAGCTGATGAAAAGAAAACTGTATCCATTCACTAAACCTATAATGCAAGAGCAAATGTTAACAGGTGAAGGTAACAGTATATTGTTTAGAGAACGAATAAATATGCGTTTAACTATACAAAAATAAAAAAGGTTTTTTTATTACATTTGTTGAAGAATTTTTGGTGAGTAAAGCAAGGGAAATTAGCATTGAAATTTTAAATCTCCATACTAATACGCTAACATAAATTTTGTGGTCACTCGTTTGGCGATTCGACTGAACCGATTTCGAAACCATTAAATCCATTGGAATGGTATTTTTCTGTAGATAAGTAAAATTTTTATGGTTTCAAAACCATGACGTACGGAACCAGTAATTTCAATTTTTGCGTCGAGTCACGAAAGGCAAAGAAAAGATAAAAAACGATGAAAAAAAAAATTTAAGGAAAAATTGAAGATACAGACGAAACTGAAAACAATGAGAAGTACTTATGAGCAAATCTCACGAGTTGCTGCACTTTTCGACAAAAACGTGTTTTTGGTCGAAAATGATGGTTCACCCCTCTTAACAAATGCATTGCCTTCAGTTTTGTATAAAGAACTAGATTCCATCACGAAATTGTATTTAAATGAAAACTTTAAAAAGATATATGTACTACTAAAAAAAGTATGTTAGCTCACTCATGCTCATATACCCTTAGTTGCTTGTGTAACGTATACGCCCGGTAGCCCCATACGCAGTCACCATTGGTGGTTAGGATTTTTATTGATATATATATTATTTTCTTCATACATATATATAACAATTTTAGAATGAATTACGATGATGCCAATGAAAATTTAAACATTTAAATTTTAATCAGACAGTTTCATATTGGTTCGTTTTTATAATGTAATGAAAACGCATTTGACATCAAATGAACAGCTGTTAGTTGAGACAGCTTGTGTTGTCAGTAATTTTTACATAATGAAAACCATGTATTAGATGCAGTTTTCATGTTATATGAAATCTTATTAGTTTTTAACCTACTTCAAGAAAAAGAGGAGATTATCAATTCGTCGGACGTTTTTTATGATGTTACCGCATAACTTTGCACCACGTTAACCTATTTAATTTTTTTTTTAAGGAAGGGGTGTACCTCAGAGGTGGTCCATACTAATTTGGTTTAGATTCTGTTTCTTTATTTCCATTCAAAAATTTACTTATCAAGTCACCGTAGATTTACTGAGTTTACTGAGTTATCGGAATGTATCAAATTGTTAAAATTTATCACTTTTTATTGACTTGTCGATGTTTATTGATACACAGAAATTGATTTGACGAAATTTGCCGATATTTATCGAGGTATAAAAACCATTTATCGGATTATCAAAGATTGTCAAGCTAGTGAAATTTATCAAGTAAGCGATATTTGCTGAATTATCAACACTTATCGAGTCATCGAAATTTACAGAGGCATCCAAGTTTATAGAGTTAAGAGTAATGCATGGAGTTCTTACAACTTATAAAGTTATCAATATTTTTTTGATTTATAGAAATTCATTGACAGTTATCGAAATATGTCGGTTTATCGAATCGAAGATTTTGGAATTTTTAAAATATATAGAGTTGTCAAAATTCCTGGGTTATTTATCGAAATATCATTGTTTATCTATTTCCAGAATTTGTCGAGTTGCCAGAGTATCGAATTTTCAAGATTCATCGATAGATATTGAAATTTATGGGCTTTAGAAAACTAAAAGTTTTCAAAATCTATAGAGTTATTTAAAGTTATCCAGTTATCCATATACATATATCGAGATATATAAATTTTTGAGCTATCGGAATTTTATCGAGTTTAAAAACGCACAGTTATCGAAAGGTTTTATAGAGAGATTTTGACCCACAAAAGTGTAATTCAAACAAATTGTTTAAATTACTCTAGATATTCGGTCAAATTTCGAGAGTAACTGGTTATTATTATTCGCTATCAAGTTATTTTCCTTGTAGGTTTGCGCTGTTCCTTTTATGTAACAACTGACGCCAATTGAAAAAGCCAAGTGAAGCCAAGTCCCCTGCACTTGATATTTTCATCGCAAGAGAAGACCTCAACTTTATTCGGAGACTTTATTCAGACCCTTTCGCTTTACTTCTATATTTAATTCCATGAAGGCAGAACAGACGTAAGTCCCTGGTTTTTACAGACGATGTCAGTATTGGTAGCATTGAAAGCCCGAATACGCCATCAGTGTAGGACCTTAACCCACTAAAGNAAACGCACAGTTATCGAAAGGTTTTATAGAGAGATTTTGACCCACAAAAGTGTAATTCAAACAAATTGTTTAAATTACTCTAGATATTCGGTCAAATTTCGAGAGTAACTGGTTATTATTATTCGGTATCAAGTTATTTTCCTTGTAGGTTTGCGCTGTTCGTTTTATGTAACAACTGACGCCAATTGGAAAAGACAAGTGAAGCCAAGTCCCCTCCACTTGGTATTTTCATCGCAAGAGAGGCCCTCAACTTTATTGAGAGACTTTATTCAGACCCATTCGCTTTACTTCTATATTTAATTCCATGAAGGCAGAACAGACGTAAGTCCCTGGTTTTTACAGACGATGTCAGTATTGGTAGCATTGAAAGCCCGAATACGCCATCAGTGTAGGACCTTAACCCACTAAAGTACCCACCGTCCAGTACAAGATTCTACCCGAAAATTTACCTCTCCTTCATAACAATTTATTAGTGCTTACAGTTTTGGTACCTAACGGCGAGTCCAACGTCCACTGCTACTTTCGAGGGAGTTTCATTCCTTGCAATTTTCTTGTTCAGTGTAAGGGGTAATTCAATCGGGGCTCCGAAATTGGTCTCCTTTGCTTAGAAGCCCATTTTTTGGAGGTCTGCTACAAGGGAGACTGTGACTCCGGATACTGTGCGAAATGCATGAAAAATACAGGATGTGATTCCAGGGTTAATAACGTAATCATACGATACTAGCATACTCGTGAAGCCCTCATATTGTGTGTCTTATTCTTGTTTCTGATAACTTTCGCTTAAGCACATTCAATATCACAAATTGTAATCCATTTCTCATATACTCACACACTTCAATTCAAAAGAGTTCTGAGAAAATTTCGTAGCTCATAAAATGTACATATGTATGTATGTATATTGTAATGAGAAAATTAACCATAGCTCGACTAAATTGCTTTCACACATTTTCGAAGAAAAAACGGATGCACAACTATTCAAATTCATTAAAATAAAAAATAGAGTGCTACTTCAAGGCACGTGGTATGTACATTAGGGTGGTGCAAAAGAACTTTAAAATGCTAAGCTCTCACCCCCGAACATTTTTTTTTATGGAAAAACGAATACTCAAATTTTTTTGTTAAAAAATTATATTCGCAACTGCCAACTGAGGAAAAAACACTTTTTCCTAGAATTCTTGAAAATCAATACTTTTCGACCGAAAATCTATTTCCCTTCAAGAGAATTCTAATAATAATACCCAATTGTTCATTTTACAAATTTGCCCCCCTTTCCTTTTTGGGGTTTTTGAGGGACCTATAAAAAATATTTTATATTAAAAAATTGTTAAAAAAAACGATTGAGGATTTTTATAGGCTTTGAGGCAATTTTATATAAATATAATATTTTTTAAAAACAAAAAATACAAGTTTTCTTCCATTTAGAAAAATCCTAGGGTTGCGAGCTTAACATTTTAAATTTGTTCCACATGTATTTTGGGCCACGCTAATGTTTATACTCGTATCGTCACCATCATTGCCCTAGTTGGTGTTTTTCGGAAACGCAATTTTTGTGTTTGTATTTTCTACAACGTATTTTACTTCTTTAAAATGTCAAATAGGTCCTTTGGCATTGATGATGACGTGCATATGTAAGTTTGTGTGTATGTAGTAAGTATGTTTATCCAAGATAAGTACATAGTTACTAAATGTTCAAATGACACCTTCATTTTGAGCTGAAGATTTTGTTTGTGCGTTTCGAATGATTGGGCCACCCATACTCTCAAATGTGTTTCATAGCACAATTTATAAAAATATCACTCTTAGAGTAACACTGCAGAAAAAAATTATCAATTGATAAAAAATAACCTACTTGTAGTTAGCTTTTTTGCGGGATTTCTATAAAATATATACCTTGTAGTTAGCTACAAAAAGCTAACTTAAAACAAGTGGACAAGGAATGCAGGAGTAAAGCTCGAGATTGTTTTCTTTAAACGCGTTTCTATTTAAACATCCTGCACTTCGCAAATACTTTTTCGAATTGAGGACAAATAAAAAGAGGTCGAATATGCAATCACCTGCAGAAGAACACGGAAACAAATGTGAAATGTAATAAAATAAATAAAGTACGTAAAAAAAAAATTTAAAAAAAAAATAAAAGAATATTTTGTTTTCCTATTGATATTTTATGTCCAAAAGTAGTTAGTTACAAAGTAGTTGCATCAAATGCAGAGGTAACCACCCTGGAATACACTAATGCAGATGTAAAGCACCCTTGACTATTTCGCGGCCAGCGCCATAGAAATATAGTTAGTTTTCGTCAAAGAAAATATACAGATAATAAGTGACTTTTAGCTCCTTTCTAATCAACATAAAGTTAGCTTATAGTTAGACACATTTCCTGCAGGGAAGTTTTTCTTCGAAACCACTCTATTAGATAAAAATGTCGTTCATTTATTTCCTGAAGTATTTGCACTCATGTAAATTGTTGTGTGTGGTACGGATCAACTATACAGCCTGAATTTAAATCAAATTATAAAAACTTGTATACAGCCCCTGAAGGCGTATGCGTAGGACGGACTTTAATGGTGTATACATATATTCTTGAATTTCAAAATGTCAATTTAAATATACGTGCCAAATTATAGAGAAGATATCTAAATTGTGTATTTACTTATTAGACGACTTCACAAAAAGGAGAAAGGCTATGAATTCGTCGGAATATTTTTTTTATTTTTGTTTAAATTTGGACCACATTAACCATTTCTATAGTTTTTTTGAAGGAAAGGTGTTACTTGGGTATAAACAATAAATACATACCTATGCATGCGTGTTTTCCAAAGAAAACATGGATAATATGAAAAAAGTTTGTTTGTAAGTTTTTATATGCATACCCTCTAAATGTTTGCATTTTAGCCTAAAATGCATAAATTTATAAATATATAAATTTTATGGTTGTAGGATAACGATAAATCGTGTCGATTTTACTCAAAATTTTAGTTAATATCTTCAATTAATCGTCGATGAAAACTTTGGAAATGCTGAAAATTCGATAAATTTATCNTTCATTTATTTCCTGAAGTATTTGCACTCATGTAAATTGTTGTGTGTGGTACGGATCAACTATACAGCCTGAATTTAAATCAAATTATAAAAACTTGTATACAGCCCCTGAAGGCGTATGCGTAGGACGGACTTTAATGGTGTATACATATATTCTTGAATTTCAAAATGTCAATTTAAATATACGTATTGGCACCAAATTATAGAGATGATATCTAAATTGTGTATTTACTTATTGGCCGACTTCACAAAAAGGAGAAAGGTTATGAATTCGTCGGAATATTTTTTTTATTTTTTTTTTAAATTTGGACCACATTAACCATTTCTATAGTTTTTTTGAAGGAAAGGTGTTACTTGGGTATAAACAATAAATACATACCTATGCATGCGTGTTTTCCAAAGAAAACATGGATAATATGAAAAAAGTTTGTTTGTAAGTTTTTATATGCATACCCTCTAAATGTTTGCATTTTAGCCTAAAATGCATAAATTTATAAATATATAAATTTTATGGTTGTAGGATAACGATAAATCGTGTCGATTTTACTCAAAATTTTAGTTAATATCTTCAATTAATCGTCGATGAAAACTTTGGAAATGCTGAAAATTCGATAAATTTATCATACTTGAACGCATTTCTGGTAAATCTGCTTCTTTAAATTTTTAATAGTACTTTTAATAGTTCAGAGAGCACGGAAAAATTCGTATCTTCTATTAACCGTAACCGATTTTTCTCAAATGACAAACATATTAATCTGTCTTAGAAAGCACACATTTGAAACTTAAACTTATTTCGAGACCTCTTCCGGTACTGGAATTATAGCCTAAAGTATGGTCACAACAAATAGATAAGACACACTATTGGTTAAATTATAAAAAGTATGAAAATACGGGTGGTAAGTAAAAGGTAATCGGAAGTATTTTCATATAGACATATTTTTGGGTTACCGACCCGTCAAAGTTTTGAAGTTATTTTCTAAGCATTCGTTTTTTTAACTTTTCCGAGAGGATACATTCTTTAGAGAAATTGTTATTAAACATAAGTGAAATTGCAATAATTCAGCACAATGTTACCCTTTTTCAATACTNCATGCGTGTTTTCCAAAGAAAACATGGATAATATGAAAAAAGTTTGTTTGCAAATTTTTATATGCATACCCTCTAAATGTTTGTCTTTTAGCCTAAAATGCATAAATTTATATACATATATATAAATTTTTATGGTTGTAGGATAACGATAAATCGTGTCGATTTTACTCAAAATTTTAGTTATTATCTTCAATTAATCGTCGATGAAAACTTTGGAAATCCGGAAAATTCGATTCATACTTGAACGCATTTCTAGTAAATCTGCTTCTTTAAATTTTTAATAGGACTTTTAATAGTTCAGAGAGCACGGAAAAATTCGTATCTTCTATTAACCGTAACCGATTTTTCTCAAATGACAAACATATTAATCTGCCTTAGAAAGCACACATTTGAAACTTAAACTGATTTCGAGACCTCTTCCGGTACTGGAATTATAGCCCAAAGTATGGTCACAACAAATAGATAAGATACACTATTGGTTAAATTATAAAAAGTATGAAAATACGGGTGTTAAGTAAAAAGTAATCGGAAGTATTTTCATATAGACATATTTTTGGGTTACCGACCCGTCAAAGTTTTGAAGTTATTTTCTAAACATTCGTTTTTTTAACCTTTCCGAGAGGATACATTCTCTAGAGAAATTGTTATTAAACATAAGTGAACATGCAATAATTCAGCACAATGTTACCCTTTTTCAATACTCTAATAAAAAATCTAAAATTTGTTTCTTTATGATAATATTTTTTTTTTGCTGAAACTTAATTTTGTTTTCAGAAAAAAATTAGCCTTAAATTTATAAAAAAAGAAAAATTTNATTTTTTTTTTTGCTGAAACTTAATTTTGTTTTCAGAAAAAAATTAGCCTTAAATTTATAAAAAAAGAAAAATTGAAACTACACAAATTTGTTGCAATTACTTTAGACAGCATATTAAGTATACGAGTTTTGACTTAAGGCAATAGAAAATTTTTAACAATTTATATTCTCTCTAAATTATAGTTTAAGATAAAAATAAGTGTTGACTAAACTTATTTTATTTTTGCGGATCCAAGGTCTTAAAAAGAGCCCCCTACGACTCTTTTCGGCTGCTGAGGGAGTGGCTCAAAAAGAACACTAAAAGGCCTTTCTATTAATAATTGTACATAGTAGTAGTTAGTATTATAGTTTAAAAAACTAAAAGCTCGCTTTTTTACAATGTGAACTAAAAAGTAAAAAATAATTTATAGAACCACAGATTTCGTTTAAGAGCAATAGGAAGTTCCCTTACTGGATTTAACTTTTTAAGCCAACCTAAAATAGGATTGAAGTAATTGGCNTATTTTTTTTTTTGCTGAAACTTAATTTTGTTTTCAGAAAAAAATTAGCCTTAAATTTATAAAAAAAGAAAAATTGAAACTACACAAATTTGTTGCAATTACTTTAGACAGCATATTAAGTATACGAGTTTTGACTTAAGGCAATAGAAAATTTTTAACAATTTATATTCTCTCTAAATTATAGTTTAAGATAAAAATAAGTGTTGACTAAACTTATTTTATTTTTGCGGATCCAAGGTCTTAAAAAGAGCCCCCTACGACTCTTTTCGGCTGCTGAGGGAGTGGCTCAAAAATAACACTAAAAGGCCTTTCTATTAATAATTGTACATAGTAGTAGTTAGTATTATAGTTTAAAAAACTAAAAGCTCACTTTTTTACAATGTGAACTAAAAAGTAAAAATAATTTATAGAACTACAGATTTCGTTTAAGAGCAATAGGAAGTTCCCTTACTGGATTTAATAAAACTTTTTAAGCCAACCTAAAATAGGATTGAAGTAATTGGGAATAAAATTAATTTTACCGGAAAACAAAATGTGGCGTGCTTGATATCAAAAGCTTTGAACTTTTCATTTTCAATTTAGTAATATTGAATATTGTCAATAGCAGGAATATAAGATCTAAGAAGCACCCACGTAGATGAGAGTTTTTAAGGTTTAAAGACTGGTTGAAAATTACGGTCAAAATCGTCGTTTGAAAATCTCCGTATTTGTGTATAGTTGTAGCAACCTGTTCAATTTGAATTATTTAGCTAGGCCACTTATAAGAATCAGGAGAACAAAATTATTTATCTTAGGGCGTGTGTGAATCGGTAACAAAGTTCTATGGAGAAGCTGTTGAATAATATTTTTACTACCGTGAGACAGTTTTGCCAATCTGCTGTGTGAAATTAAATATTTTTTGACAGCAGTAAATTTTTGATAACCGCAGATTTATGTCAAATAAATTATTACATATTGAAGGGTAATTAATATTTTAAGAAAACATCTACCATCGTTGATTGAAATTTCTCAATTTAAGCTTTTATTTAACGAAAAATTACACACATCAACAATCTTTGGGATTGTCAAAGTTATCTATGCATTTGTCAAAAATTTCACTAGCCTTATGAGCTACTGAAATTTTATTCATCTCATAGTTGTAAAAAATTTACTCGCCGCGAACTTTGTTACCGACTCACACACGCTCTTAATTATAAAAAATGGCAGGCAAAACAAAATTTTTGTATGTTATATTTTGTATGTTATGTATGAAAATAACAAAGATCGGGTCACTATAACATATATCTCCCATTCAACTGATTGTTCAGTTATGAGAATTTTCGTTATAACTCCTCGATTTATGCAGCTAGGAACGTGAAATTTTGCAATACTTCCAACTACTATCAACAGAATTCTTACATTGAAAATAACAAAGATCGGGTCACTTTTACATATAGCTCCCATACAACTGATTGTTCAGATATGAGATTCTTTGTTATAACTTCTGCATATATACAGCTAGAAACATGGTATTTCGCACTATTTTCACTCATTATCAACAGATAGTTTACAGTGAAATTAACAAAGATCGGGTCACTATAACTTATATATTGCCTCCATACAACTGATTGTTCAGATATGGGATTTTAATGTAAAACTAATTTATTTGGACAGCTAAAACCGATTAATTTCGTAAGCTATTGTATAAATA
>NW_016161520.1:48674-50694 GCF_001687245.7 Rhagoletis zephyria
GCTAATAAATAGTTATTCGTACATATATGTATATCGTTTCTTCTCTGCAATAGTGTCGTAGTCCAAAAAATCAAAAACTCAAAACATCAAAAAAAGGTAAAATTAAGACACATTTTCTTCCACGGAGCTATTCGATACAGCTATGAAATTTTTACACAACACAAAAGTAGAGGTTGTGGCCCTTTCTGCATACTTAACTAAAACAAATTGGATTTGGATGTCTTGCAGAAAATTAGCGATATGTATGTATACGTTTTTTTAAATACTTTATCTGGCAACACATTTCACTTAGCTCTTTTTGTACTTAATTCATTTCCATTATCGAAATTTCTCGCGCTTTTGCTTACCACAACTTTGTAGCATTTAGAAATCGTTGCAGACATGTAACCGCTTCCAGATGCACAATGCTTAGCGCTTCAGCTTCACAGGCGGGACAGTTGACGATCACTGGTTGTGGGTCAAGAAAGCCGATGTTTTTTAATTCAATGCCTTTAAGTATGGGGTCATTTTTGATTATCACCTCAACGCATTCTTTTTCGTCGATGGTCATTTGGAATTATTTATTTCACTTTAATGTACAATAACAAGAAGCGAACACTTTACGTATTATTTTTGATTTCGAATCAATAAATTTGCCTTTTATTGTTGGTAGAAGTTTTGTTTTCATTCCACGAGCACTAGTCACATACTAATTGGGAAATCATTATTAGTCGCGATCACATCCAACAAGGCGTATACTCACGATTATTTTCTCACATAAAATATACGCATCATTAAACTCTCTCATTGAATTGTATTCTCTATTTATCACCTGCTAATTTTGGCTGCTGTTCTTGATCTTCGCTTGCGACCACGATTTTCATCCGTTACTCACATTCGCTCAATTTTCTCTCGGCGCAATACCTCTGAATATTCAGTAAGCTACTTACTCTTTTACTCACTCTCAAAACAATTGGGTTTAATAGCGAGTGCTATTAAATAAAAATTATTCCTGCTGTNTTCATTCCACGAGCACTAGTCACATACTAATTGGGAAATCATTATTAGTCACGATCACATCCAACAAGGCGTATACTCCACGATTATTTTCTCACATAAAATACACGCATCATTAAACTCTCTCATTGAATTGTATTCTCTATTTATCACCTGCTAATTTTGGCTGCTGTTCTTGATCTTCGCTTGCGACCGCGATTTTCATCCGTTACTCACATTCGCTCAATTTTCTCTCGGCGCAATAAATCTGAATATTCAGTAAGCTACTTACTCTTTTACTCTCAAAACAATTGGGTTTAATAGCGAGTGCTATTAAATAAAAATTATTCCTGCTGCCCAGTGCTAGTACATCAACAATAACCATATACATTTACCTTTCAAAGTTTGTACAAGAATTATAAAAATTCTGCAAATTTTTACCAAAATCTCAAACTTTTTAATCAAAATCTTTAGAAAAAATGTTGGAATGCAGTTTTGTAGCCCCTTTAATTCTAGAAGTGCAAGTTTCAAGTTTTTTGGGAATTATTTTTGGTTAAGGGTGTTTCACGTTTTTTCCATACAAAGTAAGTTCGACAATTTTCTTTTATATGGGGACAGTGCCAGCGAAAAAAAATTGCCAAAAATCAACGGGATTTTTTAGCATACCAACATTTTTTCTAAAGGTTCTGATTGAAAAGTTTGAAATATTGATGAAAATTTGTTGGGTGTTGTGTATCCAGCTTGACTTTTATAAAAAATAATGAATATTAAATAAACAAAAGAAAAATAGCCAAAACTGATCAAAATATCGCACTTCTATTATTTTGTGGGCCACTATATTTATGTTTCTCAACTCTGCTGTTAAAAAAATTTTTAATTGTTTATGTATAAGCGTAGTAGATGTATGTATATTGGACCGTACTAGAAACCAAAAGTTCGTTGCACACCCCTAAATGTAAAGTATTTTTGCAAGGATTTTTTCCAAAAAGTATTTTGGTTAGAAGTGCGCATCACCATTCCACAGGGCCTAGGATCGAGCCCAGTT
>NW_016161521.1:0-4752 GCF_001687245.7 Rhagoletis zephyria
GGTGGGAACTAGCATTGGGAATGTATCAATTAGCCATATTTGGCATACACAAAGACTCAAAAGAGTTTTCAAAGGTTATATGGAAACTTGATTAGATGAATTTTTATTTTTTTTCCCTTTATTAACAACATAAACATATAAAATATATACATAAATTTTCTCAAAAAATATAATATTTTGTGCGAGAAGATAGCCAATATATTTTTGGATTTTCAGTCAGTTATGATAAGAGGAATTTTTACTAACTAAATTTGCATGTAAACGAGGTGGCTTTTCGAGGAAACTCACTGCTGCCTTCCAATATCCGCCAGCTCCAAACACCAATGGAAATTGTCTGTTACTTTCTTAACAAAAATATAGTGGAAGATACAAATCTTGCAGCTCGAGTACAAAACGTAAGCACTACTTTTAACACGGACGTATCTGAAATTTATCGTTATATCAGAATACTGGCCTATATGTCCGTATACCGATACCCATATCTAGAAAGTTACTGGTCCATAAATTCATTTTTGCCAGTTTCCACAACGTTGCCAATAAAAAAATTTAAGGAAATCAAGAGATATTTGTCATTTCATGACGAGTCTCGGCGTATAAAAAAGGGAGAGCCCGGCTACGATCCGCTGTTTATCCGACAAACAAAACGAAAAATTTGATTCTATTCCTAAAACTGCTAGATTGTGTGTTGACGAACAAATGTGCAGCACAAAAATAAGACACGATCTTCGACAGTATATGCCGAACAATTTAATTATTTCTTTTGTGGGATTCAAATGGCTTTGCTGTGGAAAGATAACAAACCTGTGCGACTGGCATCTACTTACGTTGGCTATTTTCTCTCTTTTCAAGGTAGGAAAGCTAAACACCTTTAGAAGACATACGATATGATGGATATGACCACTTTCCGATTTGGGTAAGTCGGGGAGGGGGTAAAAAGAAACGTAAATTGTGCAAATCATCACAGACCCAATGTATTTGTGAAAAGTGCAATTTACATTTACGCTGCTCAAACGCTAAAAATTGCTTTTACCATTACCACCACCGTAAGTAATTGATTTGTTTTTAAAAATATGTAATTTAAGAATTTAATATTATATATTATATAAAAATGTATCAGTGTTTTTTTTCTTCCTTAACTGGGCAAGGGTGCCTTGAGGCAGCCCTCCGTTTTTTCCACCTAACGGTAAAAATATATATATATATTTTCATCTTTTCACGGATAATTACGATTTTATTGACTAAAGTTTTTCATAAAAAAATATATTTATACCCGCGCACATTAGGTCAAATGATACATTTGGCTGTGCAAAAGTCCAATTTCGTAAAGGCAGTTTTACATAATTTTTTGTTGCCATTCTGTAGGGAATACTCTAAAATAACAGAAACTTCACTAAGTTTTTGTAAAATAAAAAACACCGTTTACAGCAATAAACCAAAGTTACACTTTCAAAACGTTATTAATACGTTGTTTGCGAAACCGGTTTATTTTGTAAATTTCAAGTGCATTGTTTTTGTAAAGTTGGAATAACTAAAGGAAATTTTTAAATTGGAAACAAAACTAAAGCATCGTTCACTCAAAATCGGTACGCGTTCCAGCAATTTTTGTACAGCAATTGTTGGAACGTATTAAAAAGTTGCAATGCAGATCGTTAGACAATAGATCTACCATTATGAGGTTTAAATTTCATAGTACTGGCTTTTTATTTGACAGTTTTATTCGCGTTGGAAATTGCTGCTCAAAAAATAATGTTNCTTATAATTATCCTCCAAAAATCAATGAATAGATTCCTTCTGCTTAAACTAACGGGGTGAGCTAATCATTAAAAGCCATCATTTTGCACCAGTTTAAGGATAAGGCTCTTTACCTCAATTAGGAAAAAAAACGGCTTATCAGAAGAAGATCGCGCGAGTGAATTGAAAAACGGTTATCCACAGTTCAGCGAATGCAAGCTATGGCAAGACTTAAACCATATCGAGTTATAATATATAAAATTCTGTTAGATTAAATACATTTTATAACAAAAACCGCACCCGTTTACATTACCCCCATGTTCACACTAAATGTGGTATTTTATAATAATGACTAATAAAACATGTTTAAAACTGGACTTCGGTCAACTCCCACGTTGAAAGTTTTAAGCTAAAAAGAGACAGGGTGATATCCTCTTACAACTAAATCTATAGAAGTTGACACAGTTGTCAAAAGGCTATGAAATGACAAGAGAATCGAGGCAGTGTCATTAAAACTCGATCAGACTCCACAATGGGTCATATGACCCCAGAAATATGCTGGAAGGAGCGCATGCACAAAGTGTTATTTCATTGTATCATTTACTTTGGACCTTTTTTAAAGTGTTTGTGGGTTTTTATGAAAGCTAATTATTCACAGGTAACTTTAAATCGGCTTGAAGACAATGATGTGAATAAAGTTCTGGAAGTCATCAATTTACGAATATGACCTATTTAAGTCAAATCGAAAAATACATGGTATTTATTTAAAACAAAATTAGAAGAGATGTGCGAACCGTGGAAAAACATAAACTAAAGATAGTTTAGTAGAGCAAGTTGACTACACGAGTCTCTAGAACGGGTGTTCAGAAAATTTTTATCATTATCAAAGAAATTGTCTCTTATTTATTTATTCAAGCAAAATATGAAACTCTCGCTAACATGTACCTATAACGGAATGTTTTCTCTTTATTCTAACATATTAAATATTATTTTCTGAAAACCTATTAAAAAGATATAACCCATTTCATGCGTACCGATTTTGAGTGAACGATGCTTTATATCTAAGTGAGAACCTATGTCCCAATTTAACAAAGTGACTTTTTGTCATTTGTTTGCAAAAAAACTGACTTATTTGCATAACCTCAAACATTTTTCTGATTTATTTCCATTTATGATTTTATGTAAGCTTTTACAATTTTGTTAACTTTCGGCAAACAAAATGGAGTCGGAAATGGATAAATTAAGATGTAATGAGTTGAATTTATTTTACTTAACCTACCGTTTTTAGCCGTTTTCAAGAAAAACGGGTTTTTCTGGGCTATCATGCTATCTCAAAAGGCAAGTTGTTTGAAGCTTGGCTGATTGGATGTTCGAAAAAAGAAAAGCCTTTTTCGGTTGTCAGCCATGTTGAAAAAAAAATTGGTGCTGCTGATATTTGCGAAAGTTCCATAAAACTCTTAGAAGAAAAAATTCGTATTTTTTGCAATTATTTATCAAATAAATATGAAAATTATGGGAAACAATTTGGAAAGGATGCTAAAATATTTTGATCTGAAAACATAACGTTTCTTGCTGATGAGGTTCTTTTCGAAATCAAAAGGCCAACTGTGTCAACCATCAGCCGGATTCTAACTTTCGCTTTCGCTAAAGTGCTAAATTTTAGCTATCTCCAAAAATATCTCCAACATTTTTTGGTGATAAATAATCCATTTTAATGGCGATAAATAGAGAAAAAAACAGCAGCCTTCATTTGGACTACATTTCATCTCCTGTAGCATAGCCGAGGCTATGTTACAAATACACTAGCGCCTTCGCAAAAAGGCAGGAGAACTTACGGACTGAAACTTCGAATTTTTTTTACTCAAAGTAACATTCTTTTAACAAATTAGTTTCATAAACATTCGTATTCTTTTCAGGAAGTTACCAGCGATTTTTGGTAAATGTGTCACAAAGCAGCATTTGTATTCTGAATATCGTCGTTTAAAGTACAAAGCCGCGTATCGTCATTTTGCAAAACCGCGTAACTGACATTGGCTGCCAAAAATTGGATTTGCTCGCACAAGCTTTTGGCTCAATCCTTATCCATTCGTCCTGAAATATACTAGCCAGAAATGCGATATCTTTATAAAAAAGAGAATCATTGTGAAATATGAATGTTTTTATACCTTTCATGAGCATGAAATGGTATTGTAACTTTGGTCCGATGTTTTGTAAGTACCAGCATAAGAAGAGATAGACCCAGTAAAATGTATACTCAAATGTTCAGAACGTCGAGCTGAGTCGATTTAGCCATGTCGGTCTGTCCGTCTGTCTGTCTGTCTGTCTGTCTGTCCGTTTGTTTGTATGCAATCTAGTCCCTCAGTTTTCGAGATATCCGTATGAGATTTGGCGTTTCCAATTGGCGTCAGTTGGCACAGAGGAGAAACGACTGGCGTGCTTTGCTGAACTCGGCCAAAATCGCTTAGGCGGTTACAGCGCCAAAAAAGAAGAAGAAGAAGGATGAGATTTGGTAGGTGGGTGTATTTTCACAATCTATTAATCATTTGTCGGAACCGGAAGAATCGGAACACTATAATATATAGCTCCCATACAACTGATTGTTCAGATATGAGATTTTTCGTTATAACTTCTCCATTTATGCAGCTAGGAACACGAAATTTTGCAATACTTCCACCCATTCTTCTTCTTCTTATTTGGCGCTGTAACCGCCTAAGCGATTTTGGCCGAGTCCAAAACAGCACGCCAGTCATATCTCTTCTGTGCTAACTGACGCCAATTGAAAATGCCAAGTGAAGCCAAGTCCTTCTCCACCTGGTCTTTCCAACGCAGAGGAGGCCTTCCTCTTCCTCTGTTCCCAGCATCGCGGCCCGCGTTGAATATTTTCAGAGCAGGAGCGTTTCTGTCCATCCGAACGACATGGCCAAGCCAGCGGAGCCGCTGAATTTTAATTCGCTGCACTATGTCTATATCGTTGTAAAGCTCATACAGCTCATCGTTAAATCGTCTGCGATATTCGCCATC
>NW_016161521.1:5742-7510 GCF_001687245.7 Rhagoletis zephyria
GGACGTTTCGTCGTGGAGGCTGAATTTTCCGACAGTGGCGCCAAAGATCCCTTCCTTGCCCACCTTGGCATTAAAATCGCCAAGCACGATTTTGACATCGTGTCGGGGGCAGCGCTCATATGTACGTTCCAAGCGCTCATAGAAGAGATCCTTGGACGCCTCATCCTTCTCTTCCGTCGGGGCATGGGCGCAGATGAGCGAGATGTTGAAGAATCTAGCTTTGATGATTCCACCCATTATCAACAGAAAACTAAGAGTGAAAATTACAAAGATCGGGTTACTATAACATATAGCTCCCATACAACTGATTGTTCAGATATAAGATTTTTCGTTATAACTCCTACATTTAATTAGCTAGGAACATGAAATTCGGCACTGTTGTCACTCATTATAAA
The DNA here is from genome assembly GCF_001687245.7 of Rhagoletis zephyria. Lineage (NCBI taxonomy): Eukaryota > Metazoa > Arthropoda > Insecta > Diptera > Tephritidae > Rhagoletis > Rhagoletis zephyria. The sequence goes on from NW_016161521.1 coordinate 6,138, forward strand.
AAGAATATTTTCAGTGAAAATGGCGAAGATCGGGTAGCTATAACCTATATCCACCATACAACTGATTGTTCAGATATGAGATTTTTTGAGATAACTTCTCCATTTATGCAGCTAGGAACATGAAAATTCGCGCCGTTTTCACTCATTGTTAACAGAATACTTATAGTGATCGGGTCACTATAACATATATCTCCCATACAACTGATTGTTCAGTTATGAGAATTTTCGTTATAACTCCATTTATGCAGCTGGGAACATGATATTTCGCAATATTTCCACCCATTATCAAAACAATACTTACAGTGAAAATGGCGAAGATCGGGTCCTATAGCCTCCATACAAGTGATTGTTCAGATTCGAGATTCTTTGTTATAACTTCTCCATATATGCAGCTAGAAACATGAAATTTCACAATATGTTCACTAATTACCAACAGAAAGTTTACAGGTAAATTAACAAAGATCGGGTCACTGTAACCTATTTATATCCTCCATAAAACTGATTGTTCAGATATGGGGTTTTACTGTAAAACTCATTTTTTGGACTGCTGTAAAAGATTAATTTCGTAAGCTATTCTATAAATAATAATACAAAGTCTACTGAGAAACTCGTCAAAATCTATGCTGTATAAGCTTTATCTCTTATACCTCTGATTATTCAGATACCAGTTATTACGATATATCTCCTCTATGTAGGAGTCTAAACCCATTAAATTGTGTTACCGGTTTACATACCGATCACAGTGAAAATCACTTAGATTGCTGCTGTATAAGGTATTTCATCCATACATCTGATTGTTTAGATATGGTGTTTCATATATGTATCTCTATCTATGTATTCTGTAAATATATAATTTTTTTCAAATGCAGTAATCTATTAAAGTAAAATTTTCAGATGCTCATGAAAGGTATGAAGCCTTCGGCATAGCCGAAGACAGCGGTGCTCTTACTTGTTACTCTCTAGAAAATAATTTATGCAACCTCACATACGCGGTTTTGCATTATCTTGATACGTGGTTTTGCATTTTCCTGATATGTGGTTTAATACTTTAAACGACGATATAAATAATATCGGTGGAAAATTTAGAAATACTGAAATCTCAAGTGAAAATGAAGTGTTTTATGAAGACTAACTGCTTTAGGAATCTCTCCTCAAGACATATCTGCGAGACATGTAGTAAATATTTTTCTTTTTTTAATTTGAGAATTTCGATAATGCCATAACTAATCGCTAGAAGAAACCATTTATGTACATGTGACCATACTTATTTTATTATGAAGCTCATTTCAAAGGTAAAGGTATGCTAAGAAAACAACTTGTGTCAAAACCAAGCTAATTGGACAATGTTTTTGAGTACTACCTAAACAGATATA
>NW_016161521.1:7665-38504 GCF_001687245.7 Rhagoletis zephyria
TCAAAGCATACTGAGCATCTTTCTCTTTGACACCATGTCTGAAATCCCACGTGATCTGTCAAATACTAATGCATGAAAATCCTAACCTCAAAAAAATCACCCGTTACTAATCATTTGAACATACAAAAAAGCAAAAAAGTCTGTTTTACGAGAGCCAAGTCTGTTTAACATTTTATTGACTGCCTCTACACTTGTTTTAACGTTTGCCATCTTTTTACATTAAAATAATGCAATATTTTAGCTGCTATTAATTTCGCACAGAAAAAGTAATCATTTGACCTAATGTGCCGTGGTTTGTTTTTTTGCTTTTGAACGATAGAGGGTTAATTGAAGAGTGCAGTAATTTAATCATAAAAAATCACTGATTGAAAATGTGTGTATTTGTAATAAAGTAACAAATACGATGCGGAAACCTTTGGTTGGACACAATCATTATTTTAGTTTAACTAAAGTTGACTTTACAAACAGATGGTAACCCTCTTCGTAATATTTGCAAGCTAAAACCTTTTTAAACCTCTCCCATATGGTGATACCTAGCTATTTCAATAACCTAATTCTTTTAATTCCAATGGAATTTGATTTTTTTACAGGTGGCAACCCCCTACACGCAGTTAAGAAATAAACCCTTTTCATACATATTTCGGTTAATACCCATCTCTTTATAATTCATTGATCTTATTACAATTGAATTTATTTTTTTAGCAGGTGGCAACTCTAAAAAAAAATTAACCTCTATTGTCAAGCTTTTTAATCTATTTTTGAATATAGAACGAATCGTGCAGATCTGATGGCACTGGCGTAAAATAAAAATGCATTAGCAAAAAACGCATTACTTCAAGATGTGCAAAAAATTAGCAGGTTTTTATTTCTTCCTTCGAATGCTAAAAACCCGTACTATTTACTAAAATAATATAAAATAACATATTTTTACATATAATTTTTATTCATTCCATCAAAATTTACCACTTTTCGAAATTTTGATTAAAAAAAATGTTTTTCTGGAATACAGCAGGAACACCCTGTGTTTTATTTTATTCCAAAATTTTTAATCCTGCAACTCTCTACTACATATGTATATGGAAATAAAAAACGTCAAACCAACATTTTATTTCAAAGAATGTATTTTTGACACTTGTTTCGGTGAAGAGCTTACGTACGGCTCTTATTAAATACTCTAACAGCCAGTTTCACCAAACTATTTAAGTGGAAATTAACTTTAATTTAATTTTTTATTTAAATCTCATTTTAATTATTTTCAGTTTCAATAAACTATTTATTTAAGTGAGTAAAAAGTGGTTGTAAAACAGACTAGGACTAGCTTTCGCTTTCATTTGTACTGAGAGCTTTTGAAAGCTTTGGCACGCTGTGTTGTAAAAGCAGGGCTGGTATACAAGTAAGCAGCAGATGCACAATGATCAGGTGATTAAACGTGTAACACCTCTGAGTGTGGTTATTCTGATTTAACTTTTATTTAAGTGCAGAGCATAGGTCACTTAAATCAAAATTAAAATTGATTGGTGGAACCGAAATTAAAGTAATTTTCACTTAAATAATTTGGTGAAACTGGCTGTTAGTATAAAATTTGTCGACTTTAGTGGCTTCCTGGCGGCACATAATTCATTTTATAGGGAAATTTCTATTCAGTTTTTTTTTAGTGGATAAATTACCTTTCCAGAAATACCAAACACGTTCAGATTGCAGACAAAGTATTTTTCGATTTTTGCCCACTTAGGCGGCACTGTGCGTAGGGATGCAACATCGCTCTTAAAAACATCGATTTTTGAAAATATCGATGTTCCCACAACAAACATTGATGTTAAAGAGCATCGGTTATAAAAGCAATACATCGATGTAGCCTGAAATATTTTTTAAATCTCGAAAGAACTAGATTCACATATCCGCTACAAACCATAACTTTATACAAACTTTGAAAAATTCAACACATTTTTATCTTAATTTTGAACTTTTTTATCTGAATTTTTAGAAAAAACTGCTAAAAATCGCCTTGATTTTTACCGAATTAGTTTTGCTGACGTGGTTTTGCACATTTTACCATATAAAAGTAAATTTCTTATAGAACTAAATGCGAAAGACCTTTTGCGAACAAAATTAAAAAAATCAACGCCAGTTATTACAAATTGCACCTTTTATATGAAAAAACCGCCAGAGAAAAATCATTAAAAATAAAAGCGAATTTTAGCCGATTAAAACTTGCACCTGTTTTATTAGAATTACATACCCAAAATTTTTAAAATATTCAGACTAAAAATTTCAAAATTTAGATGAAAATTTATTGAATTTTTCTAAGTTCTGGTTACGGAAGGAACCATATTTTTATACAAAAAAAAAAAATTAATAAAATTTTATTTAACACGTTCGCTACCAAGAGTATTTAAGCAGTGCGTCGGAACAGACCAGGTAGAATTTTATTTGTTTTTGTCTAGTGTTGTGGGTTTTGGTTGTCATGTGATATCTCAGAAACTCAAATTTATAATAAAAGTAATTGTTTTAAGCCTGACACATATTTGTGACGCTGGTCTATAGAGATATTTTTTGGTATAGACAAGGGTCACACTTATGTGATAGGCTAAACTTTAGGGTTTTATCTAACTCGGTGTTATTCAAAAACTCAGTATCATTATGGCTTATTTTGGGCGTGAAATTCTCTGAAACATGGCTCAATACTTATTATGTTCAAACAAGCCTAAATATATGTACTTACCGTCCTCTGAGTATGTATTTCACTATGAAGCTAATATTTTCTCTCTTAAAGTCGGTAGACTTCCACACGTGCTACATAACCTCATACTTTACAGGTAGCTGTAATCCCGAGACCACTTGTCACAAACGTGTGCCAGAACTTCCTATATACTGTATCCAACAACCCGCTATCGCAGACGGCGGTGAATGGAGGTATAATTTAATTAAGTTAGACTGGTTTGTGTCGGTGGTCCCACGTGAAAACCCAGCTGACACATATATGTGACCAGTGATTGGACTTAAAAAAAAATCCTGTGTGGTAGAATCTGGAAAAAAGTGGTAGATTTCAAAAAAATGTGGTATATCTCAGGTTTTGTATCCAACTTCGTACAAAAATTAAAAAAAATCTGCAAGGTTTCACTTAAATTGCAAGCATTTTAATTAGAATCTAAAAAAAAAAATAATCTACTATATAAAAGTCTGACGGTGTTAGTGGTCGAACTCCTCCTAAACGGCTTGACCGATCTTTATGAAGGTATGAGAATCGGATGTAAAGTATAGTTCACACCGCTAGGTGCAGGGGGTGTGGCACCTCCCATATAAACCGAATTTTTCACACTGCATATCTCTGAAAGTTTTCATGGTAGAGTACTCGAGCATGGTATGGAGATATACAAAAACCATCGCATGGTCACGAAGAAAAATTGTGGTTATTGGAAAAGGGGGCGTGGCACCTCCCATACAAACCGAATTTTTCATGCATATCTCTGGAAGTGTTCGTGGCAGAGTACTGAAACTTGGTATGGAGATATATGAAATCAATCGCAAACTCATGGAGAAAAATTGTGGTTTTTGGAAAAGGGGGCGTGGCACCTCCCATACAAACCTTCCTTTTCATACTGCATATCTCTGGAAATGTTCGTGGTAGAGTACTGAAACTTGGTATGGAGAAATATGAAATCAATCGCATAATCATGAAGAAAAATTGGGGCTGTTGGAAAAAGGGGCGTGGCACCTCCCATACAAACCGATTTTTTCATACTGCATATCTCTGGAAGTGTTCATGGTATAGTTCTGGAACTTGGTACGGAGATATACGCAATCAACCGCATACTCTTGGAGAAAAACGTAGGCTATTGGAAAAGGGGGCGAGGCACCTCCCATAGAAACCGAATTTTTATACTGCATATCTCTGAAAGTATTCATGGTACAGTACTGGAACTTCGTATGGAGATATGTCAATCAATCCCATACTCATGGAGAAAATTGGGGCTATTTGAAAAGGGGGCGTGCACCACTCATACAAACCGGATTTTTCATACTGCATATCTCTGGTAGTTNTTTTTTCATACTGCATATCTCTGGAAGTGTTCATGGTATAGTTCTGGAACTTGGTACGGAGATATACGCAATCAACCGCATACTCTTGGAGAAAAACGTAGGCTATTGGAAAAGGGGGCGAGGCACCTCCCATAGAAACCGAATTTTTATACTGCATATCTCTGAAAGTATTCATGGTACAGTACTGGAACTTCGTATGGAGATATGTCAATCAATCCCATACTCATGGAGAAAATTGGAGCTATTTGAAAAGGGGGCGTGCACCACTCATACAAACCGGATTTTTCATACTGCATATCTCTGGAAGTTTTCATGGTAGAGTACTCGAACATGGTATGGAGACATATTAAATCAATCCCATACTCTTAGAGAAAATTTCGGCTATTTTATAAGGGGGCGTGGCGCCTTTCAAATGCACTGAAGCTATTACGTATCTTTGTATGCATACTACGGTTGCCAACTTTTGCATTCTTGAAAGCGGGACACACAATGTTAGGAAAGAGGGTAGGTAAAATAACATATTAAACGACATCAATTTCATTGGTTTACTTGGAACAACAGAGAACAACAAAACAATGTAAAATTTCATGGATGCATACAAATTTTCATAAAACGATAGTTTAATGATAATACTTTTAAATAACTTAAAAAATAAATTAAAATTGTAATAAAAATTACACCAAATAATTAATTTCTATATATCGTCACCTGAGTCGAAGATCGAACCATCTCGGCAGCCAGTTCAAAAACGCCCTATCTCAGAAAACTGTTCAAGAACGCCCTACTTCAGAATTTGATTGAAAAACGCCCCATTTCAGAATTTGATTGAAAAACACCCTAGCCCAGAATTTGGTTGAAGAACGCTCTATCTCAGAATTCGTTTCAAAAACGCCCTATCTTAGCCGAAAATAAATTGAAAATGTGCTGAGAAAGGGCGTGTTNGTGGTTATTGGAAAAGGGGGCGTGGCACCTCCCATACAAACCGAATTTTTCATGCATATCTCTGGAAGTGTTCGTGGCAGAGTACTGAAACTTGGTATGGAGATATATGAAATCAATCGCAAACTCATGGAGAAAAATTGTGGTTTTTGGAAAAGGGGGCGTGGCACCTCCCATACAAACCTTCCTTTTCATACTGCATATCTCTGGAAATGTTCGTGGTAGAGTACTGAAACTTGGTATGGAGAAATATGAAATCAATCGCATAATCATGAAGAAAAATTGGGGCTGTTGGAAAAAGGGGCGTGGCACCTCCCATACAAACCGATTTTTTCATACTGCATATCTCTGGAAGTGTTCATGGTATAGTTCTGGAACTTGGTACGGAGATATACGCAATCAACCGCATACTCTTGGAGAAAAACGTAGGCTATTGGAAAAGGGGGCGAGGCACCTCCCATAGAAACCGAATTTTTATACTGCATATCTCTGAAAGTATTCATGGTACAGTACTGGAACTTCGTATGGAGATATGTCAATCAATCCCATACTCATGGAGAAAATTGGGGCTATTTGAAAAGGGGGCGTGCACCACTCATACAAACCGGATTTTTCATACTGCATATCTCTGGTAGTTTTCATGGTAGAGTACTCGAACATGGTATGGAGACATATTAAATCAATCCCATACTCTTAGAGAAAATTTCGGCTATTTTATAAGGGGGCGTGGCGCCTTTCAAATGCACTGAAGCTATTACGTATCTTTGTATGCATACTACGGTTGCCAACTTTTGCATTCTTGAAAGCGGGACACACAATGTTAGGAAAGAGGGTAGGTAAAATAACATATTAAACGACATCAATTTCATTGGTTTACTTGGAACAACAGNGTGGTAGAGTACTGAAACTTGGTATGGAGAAATATGAAATCAATCGCATAATCATGAAGAAAAATTGGGGCTGTTGGAAAAAGGGGCGTGGCACCTCCCATACAAACCGATTTTTTCATACTGCATATCTCTGGAAGTGTTCATGGTATAGTTCTGGAACTTGGTACGGAGATATACGCAATCAACCGCATACTCTTGGAGAAAAACGTAGGCTATTGGAAAAGGGGGCGAGGCACCTCCCATAGAAACCGAATTTTTATACTGCATATCTCTGAAAGTATTCATGGTACAGTACTGGAACTTCGTATGGAGATATGTCAATCAATCCCATACTCATGGAGAAAATTGGGGCTATTTGAAAAGGGGGCGTGCACCACTCATACAAACCGGATTTTTCATACTGCATATCTCTGGTAGTTTTCATGGTAGAGTACTCGAACATGGTATGGAGACATATTAAATCAATCCCATACTCTTAGAGAAAATTTCGGCTATTTTATAAGGGGGCGTGGCGCCTTTCAAATGTACTGAAGCTATTACGTATCTTTGTATGCATACTACGGTTGCCAACTTTTGCATTCTTGAAAGCGGGACACACAATGTTAGGAAAGAGGGTAGGTAAAATAACATATTAAACGACATCAATTTCATTGGTTTACTTGGAACAACAGAGAACAACAAAACAATGTAAAATTTCATGGATGCATACAAATTTTCATAAAACGATAGTTTAATGATAATACTTTTAAATAACTTAAAAAATAAATTAAAATTGTAATAAAAATTACACCAAATAATTAATTTCTATATATCGTCACCTGAGTCGAAGATCGAACCATCTCGGCAGCCAGTTCAAAAACGCCCTATCTCAGAAAACTGTTCAAGAACGCCCTACTTCAGAATTTGATTGAAAAACGCCCCATTTCAGAATTTGATTGAAAAACACCCTAGCCCAGAATTTGGTTGAAGAACGCTCTATCTCAGAATTCGTTTCAAAAACGCCCTATCTTAGCCGAAAATAAATTGAAAATGTGCTGAGAAAGGGCGTGTTTGAATCGGCAGCTGCAATAGGGCATTTTTGAACCAAATTCTGCGATACGGCGTTATTGAAAAGTTTTCCGAGATAAAGCACAATGTATGGAACATTTTTTACTTAAAATTTCCACGAATTTTCTATAAAAATATAGTTCATCCTACAACGAAGAAGCATTAAAAAAAGTTTCTAGACTATGTGCAAAACTCAGGAAATTACATACAAGTTGTCACTGTAGTTTGAAGTTGGTAAAAAATTGCGTATTCTTCAAGTAGCCACGGCTGGAACTCTTTGTTTAAAATCCATTCGTCAATAAAATAGTAATCGCGTTTTTGACTTGTTAGTGTAATTCCCTCATTTTAACCGGGACAAAATTACACATATTTTTTACATCTAGACTCAAGAATTTACATATTTAAAATTTTCAAATTATCAGCTGATTCAACGGCGTTGCCAAATTGTTACCAAACAGCTGTATGCACGACATTACCGCATTGCGCAGTTTGTTTATTGTATTTAGTTACGAATGAAACAGTCTGCAGTAAATCGCAGTAGAAAACAAAATACGGCATATAGTGACAATCAGTAAATAGAATTTGAAAAATAAATGTACATATTTCAAGAGTTCTATATTTTTTTACAACGCGATGTCTAAATTTTTTTCTTGCGAAAAGCCGGGACATTTTGAGTCACGACTAGGGTTGCCAGATTTTTTATGCGCGAAATCAGTACATTCGACTTTTTCATGCTAAAAAAATCAGTACTTTTCAGTACATTTTCATTCAAAGCAAAATTATGAATGTAAGTAACAGAAAATAATTTAAAACGCCTGAGTTCTTGTTTTTAACCATATTTTGGTATATAAATAAAATATAGTTCATTAAAAATAAAAGTGTTATTCATTTTAACATGAGTGTACACATTATTATACACAGGAGGCAATAAATTATTTTATGTTTGTGACTTTTCGAATAGCAATAATCAGATCATTCCCATTTTCAGTGTTTAAATAGTCAAATAATTCTATACATTTCATTTTAAAATTACTTTTAATTTTAAGTTCACTTTCAAAAATTTTAATTAGAAGCCGGTTTCTCTCTTTGCGTCAGGAAACAAACTTTATTCTTAAGATCCTCTCATACTGTGAAAAAGTACAACTTTTCAAGGAGCTCATATATATTTCCTCATGGCTTAAATAATTTATCAACTACGCAAAAACTGTGAAAGACTAAGAATTCGCTAAAAAGAGTATCTCTCTATGTCTTGTATGCAAAACTCTTTTACAAAGTCAGTAAATTGGGAAAAAGGAGTTGTAAGTTATAGGCAAAAGCCATTCGAATATTGAAATTTATTGTTATTAAACTGAAAGATATTTTCGAGATAACTAACAACACTCGCCAAAAATTTAAGCCTCCTTTTTAAGTAATTTAAGCTCCATCATATTATCGCAACTGGTACGTAACGACCCGGCGATATGCCCATAAAACGATTGATCTTTTTGTTGTATTAATTTCTTGGGCATATCAAATATTATCTAAAACATGTCAACTATAATTAGGATATTTTTATCTTATTTTTTACAGTACAGTTTAAGGAAGTTCCAACGTTATGTAAAAACCTTAAGAAAATACTAAAGTATTTTGTTTGAATAGAAAATTCAGTACAAATCAGTACAAATTTTGAAAAATCAGGAAATTAGCGTACTGATTGAAGAAATGAATAAAATCAGTACAAGAGTTGAAATATCAGTACTGTACTGATAAAATCAGTACGTCTGGCAACCGTAGTCCCGACATGTGTCATACTTACGGTGACCATCCGTTCTTTATTTTAAAGGACAGTCCTTTATTTTCACCCCCTGTCCTTTATAATTTTTGTCAAACTAAAGGACGCCATTTGTCCTTTATTTCTTAAACTGTCCTTTAAATTAGCTTTGGATTTTGCAGAGGTCAATTTTTAAACATAGAATATGAAAAAATAAAAATGTCCATAATGAAACAGAATGAAAACCGTCCTCAGTTTGCTTCGCACCCCACTTAAGGGTCACGAATCCTTGGTAATACTGATAAAGGGAAATTTATATAATTGAAAAAAAAAACTAATATTTAGACATTTTGCCAGAAAAAATAATATACTTTGAGTAAAATTCATTGTAGGCAAAAGCACAGGGAGTGTTGTGCCCAGGATCGTGTTGCACGCTAAGATTTCAGATTCACTGAAAAATAACAATCAACCTCCGCTCAATTATGATAAACGCATTGTAGCAGAAAAGGATGGCGAAGTCCGTTATAAGGATTTGGTTTAATTTTTCGGAATCGGTTAAAATCAGGTTATAGCGCCATTCGAGAAGAGGAACTTGTACAATTTAATAAAATAATTAAATGTCAAATATTTGATCTAAATTACCATCATACAAGTTGTATGTTCGTATTCTAAAATCATTGGGAAAAATGTCCTTTATTTTACGTTATTTAATATGGTCATCGTAGTCATACTGGGGCCGGGACATATCTCTTAAATCCGGGACAGTTCCGCCGAGAACGGGACCGTTTGCAACCGTGATGCATACATATACACTTTTGCGAGGTTATTTAAGATGGCAATGGAAATATGGCTTCTGACACCATATCTTATTTTTTACAGTACAGTTTAAGGAAGATCCACGTTATGTAAAACCCTTAAGAAAATACTAAAGTATACAAATCAGTACAAATTTTGAAAAATCAGGACGTTAGCGTACTGATTGAAGAAATGAATAAAATCAGTACAAGAGTTGAAATATCAGTACTGTACTGATAAAATCAGTACGTCTGGCAACCGTAGTTCCGACATGTGTCATACTGGGACCGGGACATATCTCTTAAATCCGGGACAGTCCCGCCGAAAACGGGACGGTTGGCAACCGTGATGCATACATATACACTTTTGCGAGGTTATTTAAGATGGCAATGGAAATATGGCTTCTGACACCACCAAATCGTAATATTAGAAGATAAATGCGTCACTGAAAATCATGAACGTGAACTGTTGGTGAAAATGTTAGACCAAAATATTTCAATACAAAAAATTTATTTTGGGCGAGACGAAGTTCGCCGGGTCTGCTAGTTTTAGTATAATAAAGTGCAAGATTGAAGATGCGTTGAGTTTTGGCAATTTTTTTCCTTGACAGTGTAAAGCCGTTCCTTTCTCATCAAGATATTTTTCGAACATATTTTGAGAGATTTCTGCAACCTTACGGAGTGCTGCCAGTCACATCACGATGCAGCGAACAAATGTGGTACGTTCCAGAAACCGCTAGTGGGATTTGCCGATTTTGACAATTCTCAAGTAAAAGTAAACAACGCCTTAGAAACTTTAGATGAACCGGAATTTGCTAATACTTTCACAAAAATCGCAGTTTTTTTACATTTTTGCTATTAATTCTTTTTATAAATCATATATTTTGCAATTTAACATAATAAAACCACATTTCCTGTCGAAAAAATGATTATTGAGTAAATTTACTATTTTACAGTTTATTTTGTCCTCCCATTCGGCTTTGTTTACTTTTACTTGAGGAATTTCATCGCCGCTGGGAATGCGGAATCTTGTATTATATCATTCTTGTAACCATATAGTGTTTAGTGTTGGACAATTATTGCTCAAAAAATTAAGAAAATTATGTCGAGCAAAAATAAAACTACTCAAAAACGCGAATATGTGGTAGATTTAAGACCTTGTGTGGTAGATGTGGCAGATGCTCCAAAAAGTGGCAGATCTACCACAATGTGGTAGAAGTCCGATCACTGTATGCGTCGCCTGGTAGCGAACGTATTAGAAAACGACAAATATTTAACAAAAATCAGCATGCACTCACGTTTGATCGCCATATAGAAACTTTGTATGTACATATGGAAACTTCCTTCAAGCAGCATATTTCAATACAAGTATAAGTATGTTGCTATAACTATGATGTATCTTAAATATCTAAATCTTATTTATTTGAATATTTATAAACATTTTGAAATGAGTTCAGAAAAGAAGCTTTGATAATCTATCCCCCAAAAGCCTGCTTCTTTCCTGGATGATGGTTGCACCAGCTTCCGAGAACAAGCGCTCGCTTACCACTGGTCTTTCGGCATAATACGAACGGAGTGAATGCACGATGTCGATGTTTTTCACTTTTCTAGTCGATGTGTCGACGATGTGTCGTCCAGCAAATCATCGATGTTAACATCGATGTTTTGAAAAAAATCGATGCATCGTTTGCATCCCTAACTGTGCGTAGGTAGCTTTTGCCTAGATTAGCATATAGGATCCTTTTTCCGAGAAGTGGACCAGGGACCGATCTATTCGAGAAAATCGTATTTATGGTCCGATTCGCACGAAATTTGGTACGTAGGTAGCTTTTTACCTAGGGTAGCATATATGATATTTTTTTTCCTTGAAGTGGACCAGGGACCGATGTATTCAAAAAAATCTTATTTATGGTCCGATTTGCTTAAAATTTGATGCGTAGGTAGCTTTTTGTGTAGATTAGGATATGGGATCCTTTATTTCCGGAAAGTGGATCAGGGACCGATCTCTTTGAAAAAAAAATCATATTTATGATCCGATCTGCTTAAAATTTGATACGAAGGTAGCTTTTGCCTAGGTTAACATATATAATTCTTTTTTTTGGGAAGAGGACCTGGAACCGATCTATTTGAAAAAATCGTATGGTCCGATTTTTTTTAAATTTGCTACGTAAGTAGCTTTTTGTCTAGATGAGCATATATAATTATTTTTTTCCCTGAAGTGGACCAGGGACCGATCTATTAGAAAAAATCGCATTTACGATCCGATTTGGTTAAAATTTGGTACATATGTATGTAGCTTTTTGCCTAGGTTAGCGTATATGATTCTTTTTTTCCTTGAAGTGGAACAGGGACCGATCTATTCGAAAAAGTCTTATTTATCGTCCGATTTGCTTGAAATATAGTACGTAGGTAGCCTTTTCTTAGATTAATATATAAGATCCATATTTTCTTCAAAAATGTCCTGTTTTGCTGGCACGTAGGCAGCTTACTGCCTGCCGCATTTGCTTGAAATTCGGTACACTATTATAGATATACATAGAATAGAATTGAATGATTGTTCTGCAGTTCGAAATGCTTTAGGGCGCCGCAAAGCAAGCGGGTATTGGCTATTTATCTACACCAATTATATTAAGAGAAGTGTAATCTTTTTATAGGAGGTGATCTCGCAAATGGCTGTACCGATTTTTTTGAATTAGGCTTTTTGGTTATAGGCACCGCATATTTCTGGAAGCATTTGTGATAGAGTCTTGTAACTTGGTATGAAGATTTTGAAGTCAATCTCATACTCTTGGAAAAAAGTGGGGGCTATTGGAAAAGAGCGCGTGGCGCCTTCCAAACATACTGAAACTTTTACCTATCTGTAAATACATATATAATTCTTCGGTACGTGTATTTGCGATTGAACTCCTCCTAAACGACCGAAATGGTTTTAATGAAATTTTTGTCCTGAAGTTCTTGTATAGTTTAGATTCACAACTTGAAACGCCAAGTGGCGCTGCAGTCGAGTTATTATTAAAAATCGTATTTATGATCTGATCTGGCTAATATTCAAAATATGTATTGGTAACGAGAAGGGAAATATTTCTGCGAAAAAAATTGCTCACCAGGTGGCTCTGGAGTGGAGCTATTTATATATTTATATTGGAAACGATAGGGGCAATACTAATTAAAAACAAGTAAGAGCAGCGCTGTCTTCGGCTATGCCGAAGGCTTCATACCTTTCATGAACATCTGCAAATTTTACTTTGACAGATTACTGCTTTTGAATACATCTGCATACATCGATAGAGGAGTTACATACTTATATAAAAAATCGCATCTAAACAATCAGAGGTATGGAAGATATACTTTATATGACACCAATCTAAGTGATTTTCACTGCTATGTGATCGGTATGTAAACCGGTAACACAATTTATTGGGTTTAGTTTCGTACATAAAGGAGATATATGGCAAAAACTGGTATCTTAACAATCAGTGCTATAGGAGATAAAGCTTATACAGCATAGATTTTGACGATTTTCTCAGTAGACTTTGTATTATTATTTATAAAATATCTTACGAAATTTATCGGTTTTAGCTGTTCAAATAAAGGAGTTTTACAGTAAAATCCCATATCTGAACAATCAGATGTATGGAAGATATATGTTGTAGTCACCCGATCCTTGTTATTTTCACTGTAAGTATTCTGTTAATAATGAGTGAAAATGGTGCGAAATTTCATGTTCCTAGCTGCATAAATGGAGGAGATATGATAAAAGACCTCATATCTGAACAATCAGTTGTATGGGGGCTGCAGGTTATAGTGACCCGATCTTTGTTATTTTCGCTGTAAGTCTTCTGTTGATAATGAGTGAAAACAGCGCGAAATTTCATGGTCCTAGCTACATAAATGGATGAATTATAACGAAAAATCTCATATCTGAACAATCAGTTGTATGGGAGCTATAGGTTATAGTTACCCGATCTTTTTAATTTTCACTGTAAGTTTTCTGTTGATAATTATTGAAAACAGTGCGGAATTTCATGTTCCTAGCTATATAAATGGAGGAGTTATAACGAAAAATTTTATATCTGAACAATCAGTTGTATGGGAGCTATAGGTTATAGTGACCCGATCTTTGTAATTTTCACTGTAAGTATTCTGTTGATAATGGGTGCAAGTATTGCAAAATTTCATGTTCGTAGCTGCATAAATGGAGAAGTTATAATGAAAAATCTCATATCTGAACAATCAGTTGTATGGGAGCTATATGTTATAGTGGTCCGATTCTTCCGGTTCCGACAAATGATTAATACATTATAAAAATACACCCACCTACCAAATTTGATCCGGATATCTCGAAAACTGAGAGACTAGATTGCATACAAACAGACAGACAGACGGACAGACGGACATGGCTAAATCAACTCAGCTCGACGTTCTGATCATATAAGTATACATTTTCATGGGTCTATCTCTTTTTGTTCTGGTACTTACAAACATCGGACCAAAGTTATAATACCATTTCATGCTCATGAAAGGTGTAAAAAAGAGCTGCAAGGTGGCGCTGGAGTCGAGTTATTGCTAAAAGTCGTCAAGTCAAGTCATTAGGAGACACCAGGGATCAAAATCAAATTACCAACTTTAAATGTACCCCCATAACCATTGCGGTCCTTGCTTTATGGCTACTAAACAAAATAAAGACAATTCTTGATGAATGCCTACAAATTCAATTGTAAGACATTTATTGTATTTCTGAAATAAGGCTATGTATCTTGGATTTCTGTGGACCAATGATGTTCTCCCATTTTTTAATTGCCACCACCTTTACTTACAGATTCAAGAACGAGTCACCATCGAGCCGAATCATTGTTGCCGCAAGAACTTCTTCACGGGCATAACGCCTTTGTTAGGTTATTTAAGACGGCAATGGAGGATATGACGACCTCAAAACCAAACGTGACCGTGAATTGTGGTGAAAACTTTGTACCAAATGTTTGAGTAAAGAAATAAATTTTGGGCGGGACGAAATTCGCCGGGTCTGCTAGGAATTTTATAATTCTTGAGTTGATACTTAAGTATTAAAAATTGATTTTTTGTTTCGTTTTTGATCGTTTGTGTTTTATTTTTTTTAAGTTGGTTCCTTTGTTTGGGAAAACACTTTGTTTTGTAAAAAAACTGTATTTTACAATTTTAAGTGATGGATAAACCCAAGACGCAATAAAAATAGTTGAAGCCCAAGCACTCTCTGTTTATTTTCTGGCACTCGGCTATCGTATAGAGAAAATGTTGCCTATACTTCTACTTAATGGTTAAATGCATATGTTGGCTGCGTGCTAAGTGGCAAATTTCTTAAATTTTAATACTCACCGTTGCAAATACTGATCGTTTATGGATTAGCTAACATAAGATCATTTTCTTTTCAGAAGATAAATTTCATACATAGTTTTTTTTTAACTAAATCCACTTTGATAAAATGTATACTACAGTTANACGTACCAAGTTTCGTTAAGATATCTCAATTTTTACTCGAGTTATCGTGTGCACAGACGGACGGACGGACAGACAGTCACCGCTTAATCGATTTCTCTTTTCATTCTGATCATTTATGTATACATTTGTCTATATCTATCTCGATTCGTTTTGCCTGTTACAAACAACCGTTATAATAATNTAAAGACAATTCTTGATGAATGCCTACAAATTCAATTGTAAGACATTTATTGTATTTCTGAAATAAGGCTATGTATCTTGGATTTCTGTGGACCAATGATGTTCTCCCATTTTTTAATTGCCACCACCTTTACTTACAGATTCAAGAACGAGTCACCATCGAGCCGAATCATTGTTGCCGCAAGAACTTCTTCACGGGCATAACGCCTTTGTTAGGTTATTTAAGACGGCAATGGAGGATATGACGACCTCAAAACCAAACGTGACCGTGAATTGTGGTGAAAACTTTGTACCAAATGTTTGAGTAAAGAAATAAATTTTGGGCGGGACGAAATTCGCCGGGTCTGCTAGGAATTTTATAATTCTTGAGTTGATACTTAAGTATTAAAAATTGATTTTTTGTTTCGTTTTTGATCGTTTGTGTTTTATTTTTTTTAAGTTGGTTCCTTTGTTTGGGAAAACACTTTGTTTTGTAAAAAAACTGTATTTTACAATTTTAAGTGATGGATAAACCCAAGACGCAATAAAAATAGTTGAAGCCCAAGCACTCTCTGTTTATTTTCTGGCACTCGGCTATCGTATAGAGAAAATGTTGCCTATACTTCTACTTAATGGTTAAATGCATATGTTGGCTGCGTGCTAAGTGGCAAATTTCTTAAATTTTAATACTCACCGTTGCAAATACTGATCGTTTATGGATTAGCTAACATAAGATCATTTTCTTTTCAGAAGATAAATTTCATACATAGTTTTTTTTTAACTAAATCCACTTTGATAAAATGTATACTACAGTTATATACATAAATTCTCGTTAATGAAATATGGTGAAATGAATTTATTTAAGAGCCCAACTTTTTTCGTATTCCTTTTAAGAAATTGAGAAATAGATAAGAAAGATATATGCCCATGCATATATAGGGGACGATGTCACGCCCATTTTCTAATAAATTTATAAAAGTCTTAATTATTTCTTATCAAATATTGTTAATGTTTGCTCTGCATGAGATGGCTGCAGTTGTTAATAAAGAAATATATTTGGGAGTGAGCGTAATCTTCTTCTTCTTATTTGGCGCTGTAACCGCCTAAGCGATTTTGGCCGAGTCCAAAACAGCACGCCAGTCATTTCTCTTCTGTGCTAACTGACGCCAATTGAAAATGCCAAGTGAAGCCAAGTCCTTCTCCACCTGGTCTTTCCAACGCAGAGGAGGCCTTCCTCTTCCTCTGTTCCCAGCATCGCGGCCCGCGTTGAATATTTTCAGAGCAGGAGCGTTTCTGTCCATCCGAACGACATGGCCAAGCCAGCGGAGCCGCTGAATTTTAATTCGCTGCACTATGTCTATATCGTTGTAAAGCTCATACAGCTCATCGTTAAATCGTCTGCGATATTCGTGAGCGTAATCGGTGACAGGTAATAAGATCATCGGAAGNAAGTTATAATACCCTTGTGCACAAGTGCGCTCGGGTATAAAAAGCGGTTTGCCGGTTCAAAACCGGTTCGGTTCAAAACCGGTTAACGTTCCTGGAAATTATATATACCAATCGAAAGCATAGATNCACCCTGGTGCGAAATAAAGCCAATTGACATTATTACCTTTTTAAAAGCGAAATAAAATCCATTGACATTATTGCTCTTTCAAACATTAAATTTGCTGTGCACAAGTGCGCTGGGGTATAAAAAATAACGAGCAAGTTTAAGTGTCTGTCAAATGAGATGGGTTGTCTTTAANGGACTTGGCTTCACTTGGCATTTCCAATTGGCGTCAGTTAGCACAGAAGAGAAATGACTGGCGTGCTGTTTTGGACTCGGCCAAAATCGCTTAGGCGGTTACAGCGCCAATAAAGAAGAAGAGGAAGAATCGAAAGCATAAAGTCTATAGAATGTGTTAAACAGATGAGTGAAAATTACTAATATTACCTGGTCATATCGGCCATCCCGAAAGGTAGGTCAGGAAAAAAATAGACAATCCAACGTATCCACGTATTATAGGCTTAATACTTTCGATTGGTATATAATTTGTTCATTAAACAAATGAGTACGGAATTAAAGAAATAAGAACAATTTTTCAATATTTAATTAAAAATATCCTGACCAGTATTTTTTCAGCCAACCCACTCGAAAAATGTTTCTTAACACTTTAAATTGCATATAAAAAAGATTTGATCCATTAAACAGATGTGTGAAGGGCGTGGCTTTGTCGGATCTTAGACTGTAACTATTGTTGTGGGTTACTCTAGCACACCCGGTAGCGTGCCATAAATTTCACCATCTAATAATTTTTCTAGAACGGACGGCAACACCAACACAGCATGGAAGGTCTGCCATTTTGCGATAGCTGTGTTCCTTGCGGAAAGTTGTTGCTGATTGTCATTAGTTCCTGCAGGGCTGTTTGCCTACTTTTTTCGGTTAATAAACGCTTTCCCGCGGAGATTGGTGATAGTTTGTGACAGCTGTCTGTAACTGCCCGTCTTCACAGGATGAAGTTTATATCTTGACACAAATGTTAGAATATGGAGAGCAATATACATATATCTGGGCTTGTATCTTGGCATCTATTGCGGTTACTGGGAGTTTGACGGTTGCGTTTTCCTTTTCTTAAACTTTCTGGTGGCAACATTATCAATATTCTGATATAGGGCCAGTGAAAATCGGTAACCTTTTCTGCATGGTGTACGAATAAATTGAGTTTTACTGGGCCAAACGCAAAGAATAATTTTGACAGTTGGAAAAAAAACCACGCAAACGCTCGTGCAGAAGCTCTATTTTGTGCGTTGCTGAAATTGTTAAATTTACATCTACTTTATAACTTGCAAGTAACGTACGTTCTTTTGTTTTATCGGATTCTATTTCGATTTTTACTCTTTATTACCACCAACAATATTCTGCCTTATCCTGAGTTTCGCCCGAAAATTGTTCATCCGTCCATAGTAAATACATGAAAACCCAAAAGTGATAAGTGGAACGGTTCGGGGAGAATGAAACTCATGATAAGGCTGATTACATTTAGAGGCTGTCAAATGCTACCTGGCCTCATGACGTCGTACGGTTTCATAAGTAAAAACACTATCAGCTGATTGCCAAAAACTGCCTACAGCTGAGATAACCTGTTTTTTTGGCATGTGCTCTTATATTTTACAATTTCTTTCATTCCTATTACAATTTCCTTCATTTCTTTAAAATTTATTCACAATGCACTAACACACTGAAAAAAAAACGCCATTACACTAACTAAAAACACACCTACAGCCTGTCAGGGAGAAAACGGTAAGAAGAAGAGTTACTTCACTTATGGAACTGTACGATGCCCCATGAGCTAGATGAAATTCTGATGTTCGTGTTCACCACGAAAATGTCAAATTTGTATTCTGGTCATTTTCAGAGATTTTTTTTCCCGGTTCACTGGGTCATGGTAACCCCAGACAGCCTCGAACATTCGTGCTTTTGACATTCCTCTTTGCACTGCGGCAAATTCCCATTGGAAGAATAGCGGAACTAGTCCAAATGACTCAGTGCCTGTTTTTCTTCCAAAGGGAATACCTGATTTCCCGCAGTGCAAAGGTATAAAAACCGCTGGCAACCTCATTGTCGACCATTTGGATATCAAGTATTCGGAACGGATGAGATAGAAACAGAAGAAAAGTTGTGAGGTAGTATACCTAATACTACGTTCAAATTTACGAGCTAAACATGTTAAATGGGCTTAAACCAGTTAAATGAACAAAACATGTTCATAAACAAGTTAAATCGCATGCAATTGTTGTTGGAAAATTGAACCAGTTAAATCATTTAACTCGTTTGAAAACCAGTTCAGCGCAGAGTTGTATCAGAAAGCTTTCTGCTCCGGCCAATCAGAAAGACCCAAAAGCTTTAATTTGACACACCAACGTTCAAAAAATTTATATTCTGAAAAATATTAAAAATTAAAAATTATCAAAAAATATCAAAATTGTATGCATGTCTTCCCGAGAAAAAAGAGGGCAAGGCAGTACTTAGTTATTTCCCATGAGGTCCCATCGTACGCAGAGATAAATAGGGCATACGAACTAAACATTTTTAAGTCTCTAAGTAATCCGTATGCGTTAATATCATGAAGCAGACATTCGCACAAAACAAATTGAAACACAAAAACTTAATTTTGAATATTTTTTTCGAATTTTTATTGGTAATCAAACAAACTTCAAAGTAAACTCCAAATATTCAATGTGGACGATTGTGTTTTCCAAAAAGCTATTTTTCATTTAACAAGTTAAATGGAGCCAATTTGAACGTAATATAGGCATGATTCAAGGTTTGCTCATAAGTGACATTAGATTTGACACTCCCTTAGCTCCCTTACAAAAGCTTTGCACACACACACGAACCCACACACAGTGCCTTGCCAAGGGAGCCAAATTTGCCAAGAAGGAGTGAGAAAACTGTTTTTTGAACAAACCTTTTATTAAAGAATCATGATACCTAAGCTCAATTAAAAAGCAAGAAAAACTAAAAACTAAAGAAGCTAAAACCAAAAAGAGAAAAAAAATTATTTTTACCTAGCAAAGGCCGCGGGATAAAAACAAATGGGAAAAAATTATACAGGGTGTCAAAGAAGTAACGTGCCAAACCTTAGGGGAAGGTAGGTGGGGGGGTGAGCTTCCTGATAAACAAAAAATTTTCGGGTAAGTGTCACCGTTTTTGAAATATTTACATTTTTTCGAATTTAAAAAAAATCGTGCCTTTTTATGTGTTTTCTTTAACTGCAACTACAAANATAAAATTAGGACTATTTCTGGATTTTTAACTTTTTGATATTTTCTTCCCCAACTTTGACTATCTCGGGTGAAAAAAAAATGTACTGAGCTATAACTTTACATTACACAAAAAAATTTCTCATTTCATAAAGATTTTAGAAAGGTGCCACACTTACTGTTTCCAATAGAAAAAAAAAGTTATAGCCGCTTTTATGGGTAAAGGACTGAGACACGCTAGAATGTATTTAATAGATTTAAATTGAATTTGCTCTTGTTACCGTCAAATGACATACTAAATAGTACATGCTCCTGACATTATTTTGTGTTACTTACCGGAATTAGTGAAAGTGGATTTTGTGAAATTGGACCCTTCGAACATTGTGTTATTAATACTATGACAGAGAACACGCAGTATACGTCGCATGAATATGCGGATATTCACCTAATTTACGGTGAAGCTTGCTGTAATGCCAGAGCTGCTCAAAGACTTTATGCAGAGCGATACCCCAATCGTCGGCATCCGGGCCGTGAAGTATTCGCCCGGAACCATAGAGAAATATATGAAGGTAAGTTGTTTTTACACCTTTCTTGTTTGGAGCCATTCTTCTTTTAACTATCATTTTTAACTTTTTTAAGGTCGCATACCTGGAGGGCGTGGCGGCGAAACAGGACGTCCTGCAACGGTAGATGTTAAAGTTGTGTTAGAGCAACTGGAACTAGGTCCATCGACTTCAGTGAGAATGATGGAAAGACCGACTGGAATACCAAAAACCTGTCGAGAGTTAGATTTTGAAGTGAAATGTTCCGAATGCATGATTCAGACCCCACCTTTTTAATTAAAATAATTTGGAGCGATGAATCATCATACAAACGTGATGGTTATTCTAATTTACANAATTTACATAACCTTCACAGTTGGCAGATATACAATCCTCACGAAATGAGAGAAGATCGTTCGCAGTACCGGTACAAAATAAATTTATGGTGCGGTATTTTTAATTGTCAGATATTGGGACCTGTGGAACTGCCGCCAACGCTCAACTCCCACAGTTATTTAAAGTTCCTTCAGAAAAGGCTTCCAACTCTTTTAGAAGATGTACCCTTAAACTTGCGGCGAAGATTATGGCAGCAAAATGACGGATGTCCTGCTCACTACGGGCGTGAAGTAAGAGCTCATTTAGACGAAACTTATCCTCGCCGATGGATTGGACGATACGGACCAATCACATGGCCTGCTCGATCGCCAGACCTGAATCCATTCGATGTTTTCTACTGGGGCTGCCTTAAGGACAAAATTTATTCAAAAGCAATTCAAAACGACTAGCATTTGCGGGAACAAATAAATGGAGCTGCTGCTGAGATAGCCCAGTTGAGTTTAAGATCTCTAAAAGCGTCTTTTCTTAAAAGGTGCCGAGCTTGTATTAGAGTAGAAGGTCGCCAATTTGAGCATATTTTATCAATAAATGAATAAATTTTTCTGCAAACAACTCATGTATGTTTTATTTCACGTGAACCCATCCTTCACAAAAAATATTGATAGATATAGCCCTTGTTATTGACTCTAGTCCAAATTTCGGTAAGTAACATAAAATAATGCCAGGAGCAGGTACCTTTGTACTATTTAGCATGTCATTGTTCGGTAACAAGAGCAACTTAAATTTAAATCTATTAAATACATTCTAGCGTGTCTCAGTCCTTTACCCACAAAAGCGGCTATAACTTATTTTTTCTATTCGAAACAGTAAGTGTGGCACGTTTCTGAAATATTTATTAAATGAGCAATTTTTTTGTATAATGTAAAGTTATAGCTCAGTACATTTTTTTTTCACCAGAGATAGTCAAAGTTGGGGAAGAAAATATCAAAAAGTTAAAAATCCCAAAATAGTTATAATTTTATGATGGTTCCTTAAAATATTTTAACTACATTGCATTCGAATACGGAGAAGCAACTATCTGGAAGTATTTTACAAAAAAAATTTACTAAGTATAGTCTTGTTTGTAGATGCAGTTAAAGAAAATACATGAAAAGGCACGATTTTTCTTTAATTCAAAAAAGTTTAAATATTTCGAAAACGGTGAAAAATTTTTGCTTATCAGGGAGCTCACCGCCCCACCTGCCTTCTCCTCAAGTTTGGCAGGTTACTTGTGGGACACCCTGTATAAACCGGTAGTGGTAGAAAAATTAAGTAAAACAATAAAATGTGACCCTACATTTCCCAATTGCCCAATTGCAAAGACATACAGACGTAAGTGGCGCTTTTTGCACGACGCAGGTTGCCTTGCATCGAGGACGAGGAGTACTTGAGGGTGGAGCTAACTGTCTGCGAGCGGCCACAGTGAAGGGAGCTCGCAGAGCACGTATAGGAGTGGTACGGCTAACTAGCGTGTGTGCCAAGACGAAGTAGGGGCATTGGCAGCATCGTCAGCCGCAAGCAAGGTAAGTCTTCCTTAAAATCCATAACTATAAGTTGTTTTAATAAACTGCTCGTGGTGTCTCGCGGGGGCCTTGCTCCAAGTTACTCTTCTTCTATGCCATGAAAGCGCGACTTTCTGCTCCGGCCTTCTTGTCATTCAGTTGGAGTAACTTGGAGCAGGCAAACACATACATATGCGCGGTTAACGAAACAGACTGCCGAACAGTAAGTTGGGGTACGGTGTGGTTATTTGTACAATTATTTCAGGACGTTGTGCCCGAACGCACTATCCGAATCTAAAAACTAGAACATACACGTATAGTCAAAGAACCGATTTAAAGCAAAACTTTAAAATTCCCACGCAATTGGTTATAAATAACTGAGGTCAGTATATGCACTTTATGTAAGGTTCGAAGTGTGTTCTGTGCAGAAATACTGTGAAGGGCCTAACCCGAATTTGCATTTTCCATGTCAATTTCACCCCATTGCAAATGAGTACCCGAGAGGTTAGTGGGGAGGTCAGAGAAGGGAAGGATAACTTCCCTAAAAGTTTGGACTGTGCTCTTTCTAACTAGTTAACTTCCTTTGCAGTCACTTGATCCGGCCCAAATCGCTCCACAACAGCAGCGCAACGGCAACGACTACGCGTAGCGCGCATACAACGACGTACAACACGGCTGGCCCCCACAGCAGCGCGCAACACCGCGCGATCATGCGCAACACGGGTGCCGCACTAGAATCGCACCAAAAAACAGCCATGTCCATCGAACGCGCAATAGCGCACAAAACCGCGCGATCACACGCAACACGGGTGCCACACTGGAAGTGCACCGCAGCACCGCAGCCTCGAACGCGCAACATCGCGCGATCACGCGCAACACGGGTGCCTCACTAGAAGCGCACCAAATATAGCCACGTCTCTCGAACGTGCAATAGCGCGCAACACGGGTGCCACACTAGAAGTGCACCTACGACGTGCAACACGTCGGCCATAACAGCAGCGCACCTACAGTAGCCACGCCAGGAACAATCGCGCAATAACGCGCAACACCGACTGCACAGCAGCAGCTGCAACATCCACGCACCAGCAACACCGCTCCACAGCGGCATCACAACAACCGCAATGTAGCGGCATTACAACAACCGCAATGTAGCGGCAACACCCGCCATAGAAGCGGCATCAGCAGCAACCACCTACAACAACAATGTAACCAGCAGCGACCGTAGCAGCCGCACCAGCAGCAACAGCAACAATAGCAGGGCCCCACCAGTGGCCTGCTGCAACGACAACAACGGCTGCCACCGTAGCTGCAGCACCAGCAACAACAACCACAACAGCCGTGCCCCCACCAAGGCCTGCTGCAACGGTGGGTGAGTCCACAAAGTGCAAATTTTAATAACTAGATTAACTCAGGACTTGCTTCAAGTAAACTAAAAAAAGAAATTGAAAAAAAATAAATAATTTTAATGTAAAGGTTCAGCTAGTGTAGACTTAATTTATGTAACGTAACCAAATATGTTGGCCAAGGCAATATATTTTTGTTCAGGAACTTTTTGATGTGGCTTATAGGCGGCCAAGTTAAAAGTAAAAATACAAAAACAAAATATTTTCGTTTCTGGCTAAGTTGACGTGTTGAGTAATCACTGGTGATTTCTACGTAAGTTAAGTAACGTCTACACTAACTGGACTAGAAAAGTGACCTAGAGAGAAAAAAAATTTAAAATTTAAACACAAAAAGAAAAATTGAGTAACCGGCCCTTAAATAATCTCATATACATATATGGATGCGTATATGCATATAAACATACACATGTATGTACATATATATATAAGCAGAAGAAAAATATTTAAATATAAATGTTTTTAAATTAACTTAAATAACCACCAGATTGTAAACCCCGAAATATTTTAAATGGAAAGAAAGTAAAATTAAATGAAAACTAGAGTAGAGAGAATATAGGAACAGAGAAGTTAATTAAGATTGGTTCAAATTAGACTTAAAAATCGAACCAAAGTAACAACTAAGATAGTACTACAAAGGGTATAAAAAGGAAAAAGGATTTTTTTTTTGTCCAGATCAACCGGTTGAAGTACAATATATATACGTTTAAATAAATAAATAAAACAAAATTAAATTCAATTTAATTAAGTTAACTAAATTGAATCAAATTAAATAAAGTTCAATGAAATTAACTAAAATCTACTGAAATTAAAACATCCTTATTTCAAATAAGTAAATACTATCAAACCTAACTTACCTGAAATCAAATACTAATAAAGTGAATTAGTCAACACGAAAATAAGCTAAATTAAATCAAGCAAATATAAAATTAAAAAGTTAAAGCTAAATTGAATAAATTAAAGAAAAATTTTAAATAAACAGATAAAAACAATTTTTTAACAAAACAAAACGAAATATATATAAATAAAATAAACTAATATACATTAAATCAAAATTAAATGGAATTAACTTAAATAAACAAAGACAAATTAAATAACATAAAATCATATTAAATGAAATAATAATAAACTAAAAAAATTAAATTAAAACTGAATTAAATAAAAACAAAACAAAACCAACCCGGGACTAAAATATTCAATTAGCTGTAACTGAAAGAAAATTTAAATTAACATAAAATAAGGCCACTATCTAACAAAAAAACAATATAAATACTTACATTAATAATAACAATAATAAACCTAAAGAAAACAGCAATTAGAATAAAAGAAAATGATTAAATTGATTACCTAACACGAAATCAAAACCAACAATTATAGCAATATAGATATAAATCAAAAACCTAACTAGGCTTAACTTAGTTTACATATACTTAACTTGTTTATCTGACTTACCTTAATTATACCGATTGAATACTTACCTTTGATCTTACCCTAGATACTTACCTTACGAAGACACTTTCCACTTGAAGTACTTACCTTAGTTATAAATAAAATCATCGCTTGTCCTTACGTTTACGCTATTACTTTAATCAATATACCTTAGCTTTAAAAGAAAGAAAAAAAATACATAAACTTAGGTTTTAAGCATACTTACCCGATTTAGGCGATAGGATTTTTAGATGGTAAAAAAAATAGATATAGATACTTAGAATTAATTTAGAGTTAAGATAATGAATTTTTACAAATAAATTGTAATTTTTAAATGGGAATGTTGATCGTCCTCTTTACTTAGGATGGCACAGTAGGAATTTTTTTATGGGGCTACCGACATGAGGGTGCAACAGTAGCCATG
This sequence comes from Rhagoletis zephyria, assembly GCF_001687245.7. Classification (NCBI taxonomy): domain Eukaryota; kingdom Metazoa; phylum Arthropoda; class Insecta; order Diptera; family Tephritidae; genus Rhagoletis; species Rhagoletis zephyria. The sequence goes on from NW_016161521.1 coordinate 33,178, forward strand.
GATGAGGGTGGGCCAGCACCGGGCGTCACAACAACATCAGTGGCGCCCTTATATTCGGCCATCGTTTTTTTTATTTTATTTTTTCTTAGTTTGAGTTGTTTTGGGTCCTTTTGCTTTTCAGGTTTATTTCAAATACATATGTAATTTTAACGTCCTTTTTCAGCTGTTTTTTGTAGCTGTTTTTTTTTCATTTTTCAATATTTTTTTTATGTTCCGTCCGATACTTCCGGCCATGCCGGAAGCGAAGATGTTTGACAGGCATGACTTTTCTCTGCTATGGCGCAGGGAACAGTAGTAATGGCAAAAACACCGCCCAGCCGACATGACAAGCCACAGTGCACCCCATTGTGTCATGCCGCCTGCACTCACTGCTGCTTCCAAAGTATGCGTACCATAACACTATTTATATAAATATCTTAGTTTTCGTTTTTCTGAAAATTGCCGTTATATGGGGAATTACGCTCATTCTTTCTCGATTTCAAAAATTTTCAACGCGTAGCTTCACTAGACCTAGGGAAATATTTGCACCGAGTTTAGAAGAAATTGATAAAACGCTTACCAATATATTTTTTGAAAAAATTTAAAGGGGACCACTTTGGGGCTATCCTTAACCCAAGGCCAAGAATCATTTACATCAGTTCACAAACAAAGAAGTTATGGGCGATCAAACCCAAAAGTAACAAATCGTCGGTGGAATAATGAAATAGTGTAACATGAAAAGTATAGTTTTGAGAAAAACGAATTGGAAGTTTTTATAAACCATTACAAACCATACAAATACAATTTCGTTTTTCGGGAATAAATTAGTGAGCCAAAGAGATATTTAAGAAAACTAAAGATTTTTCTAATAGATTAAAGGATTGTCTATCCAATGGTGCAATTATCGAATAATAGTGTATGTGGCATTTACACTGTTTCTTTATTCGAGCGACGAAATATACATGTCGAATAGATAACCGCCTCCTTTTTTTCGAAGTCGGTTAAAAAAAGGAACGGTATATTCAGAATCAGTGTTCCAACATTAGTCTATTGGCAATTTTGCCATATTTTAGAAATACAAGTTTATACTTTTGAAACTGGGATAACTCAAGAATGGAGATTTGAGTTTCGCCTGAAAAAAAAAATTCACCCGAAAATTTGTCATCCGCCCATAGTAAAACCATGGAAACCAAAAGTAAAAAGTGAACCGGTTCGGCGAAAATTAAACTCATGATAAGGCTGAATATTATAATTCCGGTAGAAAATTCTTCCCAACAATATTGAAACATCATTTTCTGGGGCTTTTGGTTACTTTTTTCTGTATTACAAATATTCTGGTAAATCAAAACAGTTATTTGGTTTTTTGAGTAGTCTTTTAAGAATAAAATGGCATCGATATTTTCAAAAAAAAAAAATTGGTTAAATGTTGCTGAGATAAAAAAAATTACATAGTTTACCTGAGACCTGTACTAGTTTTCAGCTCTAGGCGATTTATGGCATGCTTACCGTTATATTTTTGTCTTTTTCCCGGACTATTAATTATTTTTTTAAAATCATCATCCCCAAACATAGAATTACAATAATCGTAGTAGAAAATATTTACAAAATGTCAATCATAGTATTTAACTACATATTACATAGTTTTTTTTTGTTTTAAGTTTATTTAAATTACAGTTACGATTATATAGGAATTATTGTTTTTTTAACAATTAATTTTTTTTTCAATTTGCTCGGCGCTTAAGATCAAATTGGACATCTAAGATAATTTTGTTTGACTTATAAATATGTAGACAATTTGGACTGTACGAGTACTTATAAATAATTTTTTGACTGATTGATGCTTATTACGATTTTATTTTTTATTTATGTAAACATTTATTCGAGGATAGATTAAAATTTTTGCTTTATTACGCTACATGTACATGTATGTATGTATTTGCGTATTTACAACTCTCAACCTGATGACAGTTACGATGTACTTATCTATTTATATTATTGTATAAATGTTTGTATGTAAATATTTGAAAAATCTGGTTAAGTATAAAATTTAAGTAAAAAAAAGTATCTACAGACAATCCATTTTATATAGTGTGGCATATGTACATGTTAATAATTTTAATGTTGTGTAAAAATGTACTAGATTCACTTCATTCCTTGCAAACGAAGCATACCTTTCCATTTGGTTGGCTCTGGGGAAGTGTTAAAAACATTCGTATGTACTATCTATTGTATGTGTACTCTTCAAGTATATTTTCTCGTTTACGAAGTACATGTTCATGTGGACGTAAATACAATATACAAGTTTCAATATCTCTTTTCATTTTTGGTTTTACAATATTTTTTGGAATGTGTTGTGGATCTAGTGAGATATTTTACTGCATATTTATTAAAATATGGGGGAGTTGATGGAAATCACTCCTTACTTTACCTACTGGTAAAAATTAGTAAATTTAAATATAAATTGTTTTGATCCAAATATATTTGTATACCTAATTATTACTTACGACAAAAAATATTTTTTGCTATTTTCTACAACGACGTTGTATTAATTACCTTTATTATTACCAATAAATATAAGTATGTAAGTAAAAGCTTTGGCAATTCATAAAATGTTCGATATGTTTTTGATTAAGTTTAAGACTTTCTCTCATTAGTCAACAATAATGGTGTTTGCTATTTGGTTTTTCATTGAAGTACATAAATATTAAATTTAAATGGTACTTGTATGTACATATGTTACACATTCTTCAAAACTGTATTAACTTAAAACTTGTAGTTTTTGATATTATGCGCTAAAAATGTTCACTGACCACCTATTAACCTTCTGGCAAAAGCTGAAGCTAAATTTTGCATACTGTCCATATGATAAACATGCACTCAGAAATAGTTCATTGAATTTTGTGACAAACGGGGATCTTCGAGTTATTACGCTTTCGAAGAACGTGTGTCATACGTATTTACAAGCATAAGTAGTTATTTATGTATGTATGATATTATATCACAAATAACTTGTGTGTTTAAATTATTTTCACTCTCAAGATATATTCCTAAATTGTTTATAATCACTATTGTTAAAATTTTAAAATCAAAATGTATCAAGATAAATTCTATGAGTCAAGGAAAATCTATTTTCTACTTTTTAGTCCATTTATAGAAAGGTGGTATATTAAAAAGTTTTTTTATTTGGTTTTTTCTACTTGTATGTATAAAATCGTGCAATAGATATTAAAAACATTAATTCAACGAGATTCTGCTTTTTGTATTTCATGAAACTGACATTTTATTTATTCCCTTTAACAATCATTACACCATGTGTTCCATTTTTGCCTATTGGTGTACTTTCAAGATGCTCCTCTGTAAAGCAGTAGCGGACCAACAGTACAATTCTGAAAAAAGTCGGGATAGGCATTTAGTTCCGTGCGTGCCCATCTCTAGTAGGTAGGTAGCGGAAGTTTTGTGATACTCTGATGTTACGCAGAGCTGGAGTATATGGTCCCGCCCTAGGACACCACATTTTTTATATGCATTGCGGTTAATTTTGGAGTACTCCTTCGCCCTTAGGGAGTACTCTTTATATGCGTGCATGCAGAAGTCGCGATTTCTGCAGGGCTGTCTCTTTAAAAATACATACATACATAATTAATTTCATTTAAGAAATCCATACTTATATACATATGTATGAATAGTGTGACCAACTGTACGTAAATGACACGTACAGTACGTAAATTTGTAGCCATGTACCGTGTACCGAAGCTAACCACAAAATCAAGAAAATGTACGTAAATTGAAGCGAAGAAATATTGTTGTACGTAAATTTTATCGATAGGAGCGCCCAACATACAAACGCACATGCAAATTTTGACTAATAAAAACTAAAAAGATCTCTCACGTCAATTCTACGGTTCGAATGTTAATTTTGATTCTTTTTTGATTCTAAAGATTTTGTTCATTGGTTCCTTATACTCATGTATCGAATACATTGAAAAGTGGATTGAACAATTTGACCATATTATGATATTCGCCTGGTGTGCACTTGATCAACCACCGAAATGGGAGTTTATCGAAAGTACCGCGAAGAGCATTGCAAAGAATAATCATTTTGACATAGAATCATCTGACACTGATTTATTCGATCAGTTCACATATTTTGAAAAATACGTTACCCCAGAGAAGATCCAATGGTGGGAAGAAAATAACACTGACAACGATGAACGCTGGGTTGAATGCTTTCGACATTTTGACCAAAAGAAGGTCCCATACAATCACATGGTGAGAATCGTATCGTATGTTCTCTGCTTACCAGGCACATCAGCTACCGTTGAACGCGTATTTTGATCAATCAGATTTAAAGCGATGAGAAATCACAACTGAAAATTGAGACATTGCGAGATCTTTTGTTTGTTCGGTACAACATTAACATGACTTGTACGGAATTTTTCGAATTCGTAAAGAAGCAATCTCAAATGCTGAAAGAAATTGCATCAGATGGAAAATACGCGTTCAGGAAAACTACTCAAGATCAATGAATTGATTACATAGGCCGACACTTTTGTAATTTAGCAGCAATTGCATTATTTCAGCTTTGAATGTATGTATATACCTAAATGTTTCTCAATTCGCAAATAAATATGCTGAAGTTTGTACGTCAAAAATGTGTTTGGATATCGACTAATAAACAGCAATAAAATCGTTTCCAAAATTTTTAAATTAAAATTTTGTGTTGCTACCATCTTTTGTGTACGTAAATGAGTTTTTGGAAAAGTGGTCACACTATGTATGAACACTAACCGTTGATATCATTAAATTGGTTAAAATCTAGTTTTTGCTGCATATATTGGTCGATGGGCATATTGAACACAGCCGCATTCAAAGCTTATATATAAAATCATCGATATTAACCAAAAATAAAATATCGGCTGACCGATATATCAGCCGGAAAATATCGATATTATATCGATATTGAGTATCGGTTTAAGATTTTTTTTTGAGGATTTTTTCATTTACATGAATGTATGTAATATGCTATGTACAAATATATTCTATATTAAAATGTGTACAGCTACATACCTAAAGGTGAAAACGCGCCAAGTGCACTTTTTAAAAAACTAAGTTTTTGATGCAGACTAACAGAAAATGCGAAAGTGCATCGATTTTTCGTCTCTCCTAAACAATTAAAAAATAAATAATATAAAAAAAAACTTTTTAATATACAACGCTTTTATAAATGGACCAAAAAGTAGAAAATAATACTTCTCAGTCCCATAGAATTTGTTTTGATAACTTTTGATTTTGAAATTTTAGCAAAAGTCATTATAAACAATCTATGAAATTGAAAATGAAAAACGTGG
>NW_016161521.1:39491-50683 GCF_001687245.7 Rhagoletis zephyria
CGTAGTACATAGGGCGACATCTAGATGTCATCTACCTCGCCCTATTCACTATGCTTTTTTATAGGAGCTTTTCAAAGCTTTGCTTTATGGTGTCGGACACACAACATTGAAAGCTTCTGGAACACAACATTGAAAGTTTCTGGAACACAACATTGCAAGTTGATAAAAGCGTTGTAAAATGGACTGACACTTTGTCACTTTTAGGTGACGATATATTTCTTTGGAGTATCACTCTCAATTCTTTAAATGTTAAAATAAAATACAAATATGTTATTGTTTGGCCGAGATAAATACCTAAAGGAAAAAAAACATCGCAAATAGGAGGATCTTCAGTTACCAGGGGCGCACCCAGGAATATATTTTAGGGGGGGTTTTATATTTCTGAAGATGAATCACCGGAAAATACTGAAAATTTGCTTCAGATAATACCCTCTTTAAAATACATTTATGCAAGTTTTATACACAATATGTAATAAATAAATAAACGTTTTAAAATTCGTAAACTGCACTTTATTTACAGATTAACAGAACTCAAACGCTTTTAACCGACTTCAAAAAAAAGGGAGGTTATCATCTCGCCGGAATACATAACTTTGGACCACGTGATCCGTTTTCAATAATCCTTTTTTTATTAGAAAGATAGTACCTCAAGGTTCGTCCCGTAATTTGTTTTAGAGATCCGATGATTGGATCATGAAGAAATTAACGGTACCCCTAAATTTGAATATGAGAATTGAAGTCGGTTGTGTTCTTTCCNGTAGCTCGTTTCTGTAACAATTCTCTACCAAGGCGAATTGAGATATGAATTCGCCGCCCTGTTCTCTACTGCTAATGAGTAGTAGAGACTGACGTATATTCTCTACTAGTAGAGAAAAGTTACAGAAACGAGCTACTGGTTTTCGATAGAGATGGTGATTTTTCACGATTGCTACATTTTTTTAATATTTCAAATACCGAAAAAATTAACTGAACTCTCAAGAAAAACGAAAAATTCATATAAAACGACGGACGAGAAATGGAAAAGAAATTTTCTTCTACCAAAATTTCTTAAATCAGTTTGCAGCTCTCAAGAAAAAAAACGCTTGTATATTTATTCCCTCATGAAAATTTACGGCAATTTGCGCTTTTTCAAGCAACAGAAATTATAATAAATATTTCTTATGATTTCCTTGAGAGCTGGATTCTTAGCTTTAAGATACAGTTTGTATTTGAGGTTATCAGCTTTGGGGGGGGGGGGGGGGGGGGGGGGGGGTTGAACCCCAAAACCCACCCCTTGGCTAATGTCAGTTACTAACTCTTTTTAAGCGTTAAAAATATAGGAACTTATTATAACAGTGTTTTACACTTAACGACTTCACTCATTGATGTGATAACAGTTTTGAGTGATTCCTTTTTGCAAGTAATCACTTACAACGCTGTGTATAGTAAGTATTCGATTTTGTTATAATAATCCCAATGGTTTTACCCTACTTTCCCGCCCATCCGCCCGATGGGCGCAGTCCGCATGACGTACGGAACCATTATTTCAATTTCCGCGCCGAGTCACGAAAGGTAGGAGTTTGTAAAGTGTCGCGATCTAAAACTGTTCAGCTACAGAACTAAATTCATCAGCTGATTTGATGTCTTTATGTTAGTAATTCATTTATTGAGAGAGGATAGTATCGCTTTCTTAATGCTGAAAAGCGGATCTGATATACATGTAAAACGTGCTGGAATGAGAGTTAAAATCCTGGTGTAAGCAACGGAGTCAAGATCTATACATATAAGGTCGCGCAATGCCCGAAATAAAAATTGCCTCTCTCTGCGCATATCGTCCCAGGGCGATTTTTTGCTTTCACGAAAGGCTATAAAACTTGATTTTTCACAGCAGCCAATTTTTGCGAAACTTTCATTTAAGCTCGCTATATCTCAGATGTTTATGATTCGATTGATTTGAAATTTTTACACAATAAACTAGATTCTATTCTGAAGATTAGTCTAACTGCACTTCTTAATACTTATTTGAAACGAAATGGCGGATATTTTAACATTTTTATAAAAATTAAGGAGGTGGTTTTTACAAACGCAAAAGTTGTGTTATGAAGTTTAAAATTTTTGTTTTGTTTTAATGCAGCATTAAAGACAGATATATATGAGTAGTCCACTTGCAAAGCGTTATGTGATTTTATAATAGAAACCCATAAATTTGAAAAAACGACTACGACAACAAGTAACATTTAAATTTAATCATTTTTTTATTACCTGAAAATTTGGATAAATAAGAGCCTTATAAAATTGTAAAATAACATAACATGTCATAAGATAACATTAACAGTCTATACGACCTAAAGCAGTTTTCTAAGTTCATCAGATGATGGATACTTTTGATAGTTTATAAATAAGTATGATAGCGACTTTTGGAAGAAGACTTAACATTTGATGCTATTTTTTCAGAATATAAAAAGATTTTGCACTCTGTTGTTACTGGACACTACTTTAAATACTGGTACGTAATCCACCAAAAACTAAAAATCGAAAAAATTTTACATAGCGCACTTTGCAGGTGGACTACTCATATGGACATTTTTGGGAAAGTTTCAGGTTTAGACAACAAGTAGTTCTAAAGGTATAACAATATTATGGTGACACCCACAAGCGACAAGATGACAAATATTTTTAAGTGAAATGTTAAAATTCATAAATTTATCAGTGTAATATAACTTATTAATGCTCTACATACCTACGTATCGTCGTTTAAAGTACAAACCCGCGTATCAACAAAATGCAAAACCGCGTACCAAGATAATGCAAAACCGCGTATGTGCGGTTGCATACATTATTTTCCAGAGAGTAAAAAGACTCATATTTCAAAACGGTTCTCTTTTTTGTAAAGCAATCGCATTTCTGGCAAGTATATTTCACGACGAATGGATAAGGATTGACCCAAGAGCTTGTGTGAGCAAATCCAATTTTTGGCAGCAAATGTCAGTTACGCGGTTTTGCAGAATGACGATACGCGGTTTTGTACTTTAAACCAGGGGTCCTTAAACTTTTAAGATGATGGAACCCTTACTAAATAATTTTCATTTTATGGAACCCCACATCGAATTACTAAAATTCAAAACAGTGCAANAATATTTCTCCGGCATAACAGTTATCAGGCAAGGTAAAATATAAACGTTGGGTTATAACTCTTATCGGCGAAATAAAAAAATTTTCTCATCTAATAACTGTTATGGGGCAAGGTTTTTGCGATAAAACTTATAACTGTTATGTCCGTGGTCAAAACATTTTTAAAACGCCTGCTCCAGCATTCATGCCACACATAGGTCTGCACAGACCTGTTTGGTCCGTTTGAGCCATTACGTTTGCAAACACTAATAAAACCCAACACAAACACAAAAGAGGTCTGATTTTATGCTTATTGTGTTCGCCGTAGCCGCTTCTAGGAAGTCATGGAAGGATTCGTCTCTAGCACGCAAAACTAAAAAGTTATACACACGTTTATGTGCAAAAGGTCTGCACAGACCTGGTTGAACCTCCTAGGGTTAAATATGAATAAAAACTTGTACTTTAAAATTTTATGTAAAGAATGAAATTGTTTCACTGTTATTAATTATTGTACAAAATAGTAGTTCGATATAATGTCTGAAAGCTGTATGCGCATTTCTGGGGTAGCATCCAATTTCGACCTGAATTTGATTTTTATATAAGTGTAAGCTGAAACCCCGGTTGACAGAGTACGTTGTGACAGAAGGAAGCAAAATTAAGATGGCTTTTTGGCGACTTCAATATATTTACTCTTAACACTAACCCAAAACTCTTTCAGAGACACAGATTCAAATGTGTAGATTTATACCAAGCCTATATTACTACTACCATCCGAAAAATAATCTGACAAAGATTCCAGGTGATTAACCAAGTGCCCACATTTCATTTGGCAATTCATCGCGATCCTTGTAAAAGGTTGTATATAACCCTTTGGCTACAGCGGCCAACAACACATACCGGTTAGAAAAAAAGAATCTGGCAAACGCAAGCTCAACGCTCTTATGTAGGTATGGCACTCAGTACGGCAATCATATGTACCAACTAGGGATGTTGCGAATGTGGAATTTTAGAATGCGGATGCGGATGTCAAATATTTTTAAGAAATAATTTTGGTGAGTACATTAGGTGATTTAGGTAAATAAAAAAAAGAAAAGTTAGTAATTTTTAATAGTGTTTTTTTATTTAGTACTTAAATTAAAAAATTGGAACATTGTATTTAAGAAAGAGTAATTTTGCTGCCTTTTCCTGTTACAGTAACTACTCGCTCGAGGCGACAAACTTGAAAAACTTGAAACTTGACAAAACTGTAAATTCTTTTCGATTGACGCTGCACCAGTTGAGAGGACTTTCAGTTATATTTCTTATTTTTATTGCGGTGCAATAATTCCATTTTAACAATTGCATCGGGGCTGAAAGTGTCGGATGTATCCTCCTGACTTTCATCTTCACAATCTAGTATCAAGACAAGATCGTTGTTTAAACACCGTTGTGTTCCAATGTGTAATTCATTTTTAATCCTGTCTTCTGTGACTGGTTTGAAAAATGTGTGCTTATAGCGACGTTGTAAATAGGTGGATATGGCAAATAAATTGTTATTTTCTAGGAATGAAAATTTCGAAGAAAATTCTGTTTTGAAAGTCATGGCTGCCAGCAGAATTAGTTTAAAATCTTGTTATTTTGTTAAAAAGGTACCATGCTCTTTATAATAATTTGAATTATTGAAATCACGACCAGTAATGAATAGCTTGTATATAGTTTTTTTTATTAGTTAGTTGAGCTCGGCTTTTCCTAGTTGCAGGCAGTCACAATTAATTACTCACCGCTGTCGGTACCATAACCCATCAAATCCGTTTTGTTGTTCTATTCCATGCGCTCTATGTGTTTTGATACATTTTTTGAGGCGAATGAACGCAAATTTTCAACATATCGTTAATACTATTTTAAAAGGGCGTATTTCACTTTGTCGCTGAAATACAAAAAACCACAACTAACTGAATTTTTTTATTGCCTAAAACGATGTGGGGGCTTATGATTCGATGAAATGCATCATAATCAATCAAAAAGTGAATTTTGGATTTTTAGGTAGTTAAGCCCTTTCCATACTATACTAACGATATATTGCATGCCAAGTCCCATTCCTCAATAGATATAGAATTCACCTTGAATTAATTCTTATTTAATTTATAAACTTGGCTGTCAACTTATTTAGTACATATCATTTCATCTTTATTTCGATGCGTGCTAATTTTGACAATTTACACAAAATTAAAATAAATGTTTTTGTTTCTGAGCTGAAAGACTTATAGAAGGGAACACGGAACTTAAGCATACTAAGATTTATGAGAAAAATAATAATTACACTTTTGTAAGAAAAAGTAGAAAAAACTAACGATTAACGTAGTATCTCCACAGGCAAAAAATGTTGGCTACAATTTTTTGTTTGCCAGATATACGTTTTATCAGTGTACTTGCGAATGTTAAAATTTATGCGGAAGTTCCGCTGTTGCGAATGCGAATATTCGCAACAACCCTGGTACCAACTACGAGTACATGCGTATACATACTTGAAAATAGATAATTGTGTCTCGGTCAAGCTCTTTATAGAACTTTTCTTTCTGAGTGCATCTCAAACCGACCGACGTGCTTATTCATACCAAAATTAATTTCGCGGAACCCCGGTGACTTTTCTACGGAACCCTTGGGTTCCGCGGAACACACTTTAAGAAGCTTTGCTTTAAACGAGGAAATGTATGCATATATATAATTACACAACTAGTCCACACAATTCAATTACAATATTCGCAATGTTTTTAATTTTTCTTTGATTTTTCACGAAAATACAGTTCATGTTTTAACAAAACCCATATATATGAAATTTTCAAACTTTTTGCAAAATTTAATAAAAATTTTCTTCAAAATTCTGAATGACAGTTTTTAGAAAAAATTTAGTGTGCAGAGTTGTAACTCATTCAATCTCAGTTAATAAATCGCAAGTTTCAAGTCGCTTTAAATTACCTTTGATTTTTTAGAATTTGTTTCTCAAGGGTGTTACACATCTTCTTCCATGAGCAAAATGTAGTTTTGCATGGAAGAAAACGCTCAACACCAACGCAAGTNTTATGAGAAAAATAATAATTACACTTTTGTAAGAAAAAGTAGAAAAAACTAACGATTAACGTAGTATCTCCACAGGCAAAAAATGTTGGCTACAATTTTTTGTTTGCCAGATATACGTTTTATCAGTGTACTTGCGAATGTTAAAATTTATGCGGAAGTTCCGCTGTTGCAAATGCGAATATTCGCAACAACCCTGGTACCAACTACGAGTACATGCGTATACATACTTGAAAATAGATAATTGTGTCTCGGTCAAGCTCTTTATAGAACTTTTCTTTCTGAGTGCATCTCAAACCGACCGACGTGCTTATTCATACCAAAATTAATTTCGCGGAACCCCGGTGACTTTTCTACGGAACCCTTGGGTTCCGCGGAACACACTTTAAGAAGCTTTGCTTTAAACGAGGAAATGTATGCATATATATAATTACACAACTAGTCCACACAATTCAATTACAATATTCGCAATGTTTTTAATTTTTCTTTGATTTTTCACGAAAATACAGTTCATGTTTTAACAAAACCCATATATATGAAATTTTCAAACTTTTTGCAAAATTTAATAAAAATTTTCTTCAAAATTCTGAATGACAGTTTTTAGAAAAAATTTAGTGTGCAGAGTTGTAACTCATTCAATCTCAGTTAATAAATCGCAAGTTTCAAGTCGCTTTAAATTACCTTTGATTTTTTAGAATTTGTTTCTCAAGGGTGTTACACATCTTCTTCCATGAGCAAAATGTAGTTTTGCATGGAAGAAAACGCTCAACACCAACGCAAGTTAGACTTATCTTCTTTAGAATAGTATCTAGTTTATTGTGTACAAATTGCAAATCAATCGATACACAAACGTCTGAGATATAACGAGTTTAAATGAAAATTTCGCAAAAATTTTCCGCAGTAAAAATTCGGTTTTGTGGCTTTTTGACATAAAGGCATGAGAAAATTTGGTTAAAATTAACTGTAAATGCATCATTGAATAAGCTATCGATTACAATTGGTTTGAAATCGCTTCACTTTACTTCAATTTTATGTTTTTTACGCTGCTTGTTGTTTCTGCTGCTTGTAGTTTTCGCTGCTTGTTGTTTTCGCTGCTTGTTGTTTTCGCTGCTTGTTGTTTTCGCTGCTTGTTGTTGTCGCCCAATTTTGCGGGAAAAGAATAACGGACCTGTGCATTGCGCAACCTCTTATATATAAACCTTGCAACGGAGTAGCTCGTGTAGTTCGAAATTAGTTTTACAAGTTTTCAAAAGTGTCTTGATACACGAGAGGGAACATTACTGCTAACTTCACCCAGAAGAAGCGGACTTGAAGTTGAGCCTGCCAGTAATTTAACTACAAAAATTGTACCAAGCATTTCCCTGCGACTGACAAGCGTAGGAAGATTAATAAGTTTTAATCGGCTCGTATAAGGCGGAAGGTTATATTGAGAATCCCAACGGAAATTTCTTAATTTCTGGAACTTCAGTCCGCGGTCCTAGGAACAATAATTAAGAGCGTGGTTTTAGGCAGCCACATTGTAAAACAAGATAAAATTTTGTTCTACTCAGATTCGAGGCCGTTATTCAATGGATTAGGTCCGAAGCGCGACGTTACAAGTAATATGTGTGCAGTATAATATCTGAAATCTTCCAATCGTCTGAGGTCAGACAGTGTAGATGGGTGCCAGGTTTGTTAAACCCTGCAGATGACGCAACAAGACCACAAGAAGTTAGAGTTTCATCGTACTCTAGGTGGATATCTTAATCTCTCTGACGATCACTGACCCGTCGGAAGTCCCGAATCGGAAGTTTTAGGCAAAGAAGAGAAGAGACCAAAACAGCTATTAACCATTCAAGTGGACGCGTCATACCATTTGAAAACTACTCCAATTATTATACATTTTTGAAAGTTATGACCTGAATGCAACTACGAAAGGTGTTTATAAAATCACAGCACATGAGGTGAGCAAGACGGAGCTTTCTAAACGCAGTTCAATTTTTGATTTAAGTGGGTGGCCGCATAGTAATAATAATAATAGATTGGCGCTTACACATATGTTAGTGTTTGGCCGAGCTTCTCCTCCGATTTGTGGCGTGCGCCTTGATGTTGTCACACAAAACGGAGGGACCTACAGTTTTACGCCGACTCCGAACGGCCGCATAGACCAAGCTGAATTCTTGCCAATGTGTACTAGTAGACCAATAATCATGCAACGGGATCATCCGATGTCACGCCTCATAACACGTCACTACCATGAAATGTACTATCATCTGAATCAAGAATCCATCTGCGCTATCCGAAGTAAATACTGGATAACAAACAATCGAGTCCTTCTTAAATCTGTAAAACATGAGTGTCAGCAATGTAAAAATATGAGAGCGACTACAAAGACTTCATTAATGGGACGAATCCCAGAAGATCTCTTAAAACCGTATATTAGACGGTTTTCGTACACCGGCCTTGACTACTTTGGGCCGATAATGGTATATATAGGTCGGCGTCGTGAAAAAATTTGGGGATGCTCTATTTACTTGTTTGACAATACGAGCAATTCATCTGGAAGTAGCACGAGACTTATCAACTGACGCCGTTATTCTTTGCTTAAGGAACTTTGTCAATCACAGAGGAATACCAGTTCGCCCACGCAGTACGAACTTAAAAATTATGTGGGAGGGGAGTGTACTCGTCGTGGCATCGAGTGGGCATTTAACTCACCAGCAAATCCATCAGCGGGTGAGGCGTGGGAACGTATGATTCGCAGTGTAAAGAGAGTCTTGTCATTCACATTGAGGGAAGCGGCACCGCAAATAGAATCTCTGCAAAGTTTGATTATTGAAGCGGAGAATTTAATTAACTCCAGACCACTTGCGCATATACCAACGGTGGGCAAACGCGTCTCTTTGAGCCAAATGCGGCTCTTTGCTTAGCAAATTGCGGCTCTTTTTACTTTCCATTTGCTTAGAACATTTTTGCTCTTTTTACTTTTTAAAATATATATTTCTTTGCTGGTAATTCTTTTCCCCTGTGTTGTTTTTCTATTTTATTCCTTTTATATACTACTGGAAATGCAACACAAAGCTTTGCTATTGCTTAAATTCCGGCAATAGGTACCAGATTTGAAATATAACAGCTGCGTTCCGTATATTTTCAATTAATGGTACAACGTATACCTGTGGGTCTTTGTACTCTACAATGAAATTCGTAAAGTCAAAATACTGTTCACAATTAGTTACATTCGCGTACAGGATAATTATTGAAAGTTATAAAAACTATCAGCTTTTTGGGCTCAATCAAGTTAACGGCGCTGAAATGAAACACTGAAGAAAAAATTTGTTCGTATTATTGCGCTCATTGTGTGGTATTTTCGGCCACTTGGTAAATAATTAAGACTTTGCTAAGTTAACCGTAACTTAGCAAAACATTCATTCAATAAAGTCTTACTACTTATCTGGGCTTATTTTTCTGTGCTTTTTATGTGCATTCAAAATATTGCCCAGTAAACATTGAAAAACCGCTTGACTTCACGCTATCTGGCCCACTTCTTATACTTTGGTCGAACACGGATAAATATTATTGAGAAGTTATGTGCTATTTTTGTGCTTTTTAGAGTCACCAAAATAATTATAGGAGCTCATCCAGTTTGCGAGATAATTAAGACTTTGCTGGATTAACTGTAACTTAGCAAAACATCCATCCATTGAAGACTTTTTACTGCTTATCTGGGTTTATTATTTTGGACTTTTTATGTGCTTTGCGGCCGCTGTGGTGTAGTGGTAAGCAGTGCGCGCTTTCACTCATGAGCACCTGGGTTCAAGCCCTGGTCAAAGCAACATCACAAAAAATGTAGAAAAAAAGCTTTTTCTTAACAGCGGTCGTCCCTCGGCAGGCAATGGCAAACCTCCGAGTGTGTTTCTGCCATGAAAAACACCTTCTCATAAAAATACAATCGCCGTTCGGAGTCGGCGTAAAACTGTAAGTCCCTCCGCTTTGTGTGACAACATCAAGGCCCACGCCACAAATTCGAGGAGAAGCTCAGCCAAACACTAACTTATGTGTAACCGCCAATCTATTATTATTATTATATTATGTGCTTTGCAAATATTGCCCGTTGATCATTGAAAAATCGCTAAAATATTTTTCATTTAATTTCATTTCATTTATTAAACAAATTCATTAGTACAATAAGATCGTAAAGCTCTTTTATAGTACAACAGTAATTATAAAGCACAAACATAAAGCAACAAAAGGAAAACAATAAGTAAAAAATAAAAAAAAAGTGAATAGTTCTAAGACTAAAAATTAACATTATTACTTAAGTAAAAACACAACGACACAAACGTGAACATGTGTAGATAAATACATCACATATGAAAAACCTAGCAGATAGCGAAACTTAGAGTACAAAAACTTATTGACGAAAGTAAGAAAACAACACATTCCTAAAGTTGCCCTTGTTTAAGCTGGAGCGAGTAGCAGGTGGAATAGAATTCCATAAACGCGTGGCGTTGACAAAAATAGTCTTGCAGAGTTAAGATAATTAAAGCTAGGTACAATTAAGTCGCTTATGCGGGTAGATTTTGGAAAGGTTAACTTATTATACAGATAGCTAGGTAGCTTATCCGACATTAAACGGAATAGAAAAATACAATTCCTTTCTTTCAAGTACTCAGATATCCACAGCCCATTAGGTGAGATCTCCAACTAGAAATGTGATCAAATTTAGCCAAACCAAATACGTATCGTGGCAATGGGGTATAGTCGTTGCGCTGGGTATGCAGTAACAGTTGCATGGCTATACTCAATACCGACTCTTGCGCCCTCGTTCGTGCACTCTGGGCAACTTGAGCAACGCATGTGCGAGATGCGGTAACCAATCCGAGTGGAGCCTTGGGGGACGGGGGTGGTTTCGCAACCCAATACACGTTTATATAGCGAGCCGCTTGCTCCAAGCAGACATCCGTTTGCAGCCGCACCTACTGGTGAACAGACGCTGCAGACTTCAGTGAGCCCTTAAACCGAATAAGTCGGAGTGGCCCCACCGAAGCTCCCTCTCTTTGTGCCGTGAC
>NW_016161522.1:0-1889 GCF_001687245.7 Rhagoletis zephyria
CGTTTTTCGAGAAAATTACGAAAACGCTTGTTTGAAAGGAAAATTGGCTTGGAAATTTTTTTTTCTTAAGCAATTACCACAAAATTTGTAGAACAGTGTCATCGATATATGTATTTGATGCTGGTCTTCAATTTCTCGTCATCCATTGTCCATAACCGTACAATATTTAGAAGGCATTGACTAGTTGAACCTTCAAAACCAGCTTACCCTTATGTAGTTATCAATTAGTTATCGACACTGCTTTTATTTCGATTAGGAAAAGTGAATTTTAAAATATCGAAGAAAATGCGGGACAAAGGCAGGACATGTGGAAAAAATCAGTACATTTTGGGGGTTTTCTGTTTTGAAAAACTACGCAGGACAGACCTTTAAATAACAGTACGGTCCTGCAAAAAACAGAACGGATGGTCACCGTAACTATAACATATACTTAGCTCCCATACAACTGATTGTTTAGATATGAGATTTTTCGTTATAACACCATTTATGCAGCTAGGAACATGAAATTTTGCAATACTTCCACCCATTATCAACAGAAAACTTAGAGTGAAAATTACATAGATCAGGTAACTATAACCTATAGCTCTCATACAATTGATTGTTCAGATAAAAGATTTTTCGTTATAACTGCTCCATTTAAGTAGCTAGGAACTTGAGTATTGCACTGTTGTCGCTCACTATCAAAAGAATACTTTCAGTGAAAATGGCGAAGATCGCGTCGCTATTACTTATAGCCTCCATACAACTGNCATCAGGTAACTATAACCTATAGCTCTCATATTGATGATTCAGATAAAAGATTTTTCGTTATAACTGCTCCATTTAAGTAGCTAGGAACTTGAGTATTGCACTGTTGTCGTTCACTATCAAAAGAATACTTTCAGTGAAAATGGCGAAGATCGCGTCGCTATTACTTATAGCCTCCATACAACTGATTGTATAGATATGAGATGTTTTGCCATAACTTCTCCATTTATGCAGCTGGGAATATGAAAATTCGCACCGTTTTCACTCTTTATTAACAAAATACTTACAGTGAAAACAACAAAGATCGGGTCACTATAACATATATCTCCCTTACAACTGATTGTTCAGTTATGAGAATTTTCGTTATAACTCTTCCATTTATGCAGCTGGGAACATGAATTTCGCAGTATTTCCACCCATTATCAAAAAAATACTTACAGCGAAAATGGCAAAGATCGGGTCGCTATAACCAATAGCCTTCATATAACTGATTGTTCAGATATGAGATTCTTTGTTATAACTTCTACATTTATGCAGCTAGAAACATGAAATTTCGCAATATTGTCACTCGTTATCAACTGAAAGTTTACAGTAAAATTAACAAAGATCGGTTGTTTATTGGCTCCATACAACTGATTGTTCCGATATGGGGTTTTACTGTAAAACCCCTTTATTTGGACAGTTAAAACCGATAAATTTCGTAAGCTGTTTTATATATAACTAGCAGACCCGGCGAACTTCGTCCCGCCCAAAATTTTTATGTATTTTATTGAAACTTTTTGGTCCAACATTTTCACCAACAATTCACGTTTATGATTTTCATTGGCACATTTGTCTGCTAAGATTAAGGTTTGGTGGTCATTTGCCGCTTTAAATAACCTAAGGAAAGTGTTATATCCGTTCTTGAAATTCTCCAGATGTGCGGCATTACATAGCACGGTTATTCGCAAAGCGAAATAAATTTTTTCCTCTTCACTCCCTGGCGGCAACAATGACCCGGTTCTATAGTGAATGTCCTAGAAGCTTTACAGTATAGTAGGTGGCAATTTCAAAACGGGTGCGAATCATTGTTCTACAGAAATGCAATATACATATACTTATTTCAGACGAAATACCTTAAAAGTTTGAACGCATAATAATAT
>NW_016161522.1:1914-2194 GCF_001687245.7 Rhagoletis zephyria
TTAATCCAAGGTAGGTTGGTATTGAAAATGGGCGAAATCGGACTTTAACCACGCCCAGGGAGGTAGTAACGGTAATTTTAAGAAATACGAAAACTGCGATATTTTAGTAACTAATGAAGATAATCCACTCAAAATTGATACTTACAATGAGTTTCAGACGGAACACATGAATATTAAAATTTTTTGGAAAATGGGCGTAGCCACGCCCACTTATGGTTACATGTGTATATCTTGGTAACCGCTGCACCAATTTCTTCCAAACTTGGCACAGTTGTTGGCC
>NW_016161522.1:4371-4762 GCF_001687245.7 Rhagoletis zephyria
TTGACAGTATCCGTTGTTTCTGATTGGCGCAAAAAAATCTTGCCTAGTGACGAATTCGCCCCTTGATATGGTCGTTACTTAAAGCTATTTATATTCGAAATTGCATGAAAATTGGAAAACAGGAATCTATAAGCTTATCCAGGCAAAAAGCTACCTACGTACCGAATTTTAAGCAAATCGGACCATAAATACGATTTCTTCGAACAGATCGGTCCCTGGTGCACTTCTCGGACAAAATGGATCATATATGCTAATATATGCTAAAAAGCTACCTGCGTACTGAATTTTAAGGAAATCGGACCATAAATTTTTTGGAATAGATCGGTCCCTGGTCCACTTTTCGGAAAAAATTGGTCACATATGCTAATACATGCTAAAAAGCTACCCGCGC
>NW_016161522.1:4847-11429 GCF_001687245.7 Rhagoletis zephyria
CGGTCCCTGGTCCACCTACCCGAAAAAAAGTAAAATTTTTTTAGCCTAAAACATGGTGGTTACCGAAAGCTATTTGTGTACAAAATTTCATGAAAATCGGACCAGCCGTTCGCGAGATTACCTGTTACAAAAAAAAGGGACTTCTCTTTATATAATTAGTATAGATTAGTATAGATAATACAAAGTCTACTGAGGAAATCGTCAAAATATGCTGTATAAGCTTTATCTCTTATATCACTGATTGTTCAGATACCAGGTTTTGCGATATACCTCCTTTATGTAGGAAGCTAAACCCATTAAATTGTGTTACCGGTTTACATACCGATCACACAGCAATGAAAATCACTTAGATTTGTGCTATATACCTCTGATTGTTTAGATATGATTTTTTATATATGTATCTCCTCTATCTAAGTATGCTGTGAATATATAAATTTTTTCAAATGCAGTAGTCTATTAAAGTAAAATTTTCAAATGTTCATGAACGGTATGAAGCCTTCGGCATAGCCCCCCTTTTACAAACAGCGCTGCTCTTACTTGTTTTTACTATGCATTATTTCCCTCAGTGTATCGATACTTCCATCATGCGTTTCTTCCCTATCCGTAATCTCCAATATGTAAAATATTTGAGAAGTCCACTTGCGAAGTGCGCTATGTAAAATTTTTTCGATTTTAAGTTTTTGGTGGATTACGTACCAGTATTTAAAGTAGTTTCATGTCCAATAACAGAGTGCAAAATCTGTTTATATTCCAAAAAATAGCATCAAATGTTAAGTCTTCTTCCAAAAGTCGCTATCATACTTATTTATAAACTTTCAAAAGTATCCATCTTCTGATGAACTTAGAAAACGGTTTTAGGTAGTATAGACTGTAAATGTTATCTTATGACATGTTATGTTATGTTACAATTTTAGAAGGCTTTTATTTATCCCAATTTTCAGGTAATAATAAAAAATATTCAATTTAAATGTTAATTAATGTCGTAGTCGTTTTTTTTTCAAATTTATGGCTTTCTATTATAAAATCACATAACGCTGTTTGCAAGTGGACTACTCATTTGACAAAAAAACATCGAACTGGTCTGCTTTTCTGTGGAATCCGCCATATGATCAGAAAATTATGTTGTCATACGCCATGTATTCAAGCATTTGATCAAAATTAATACGAAAATAAGATCTTTAAATCGTTTTCCGAAAAATAATGGCAGCTGAAAGTGCTTGGCAATATTGAACAATTAATTTTAACAATATTCTTTGCAAAATATAAACAAACCAGTACTTCGACTTTAACAAAGGTAAGTAACGGTTTTGCGTACCTTTCCTACATTCCTCTTTTAAAAAGGCCGCCTACCCCAGCATGCATATACATATACATACATACACATATATTTTTAATACATTTAACGCTACTTATTCCCTTAATTTTGTTACTTCGAAAAAAGCTAAAAATAGCAATATAAACTCCAAGTTGACATTGAAAACATACCTTTGATAATTAATAACACTGAATCACAAATTTAAATTTTGTTTTTGTTCTCCAGATAC
This sequence comes from Rhagoletis zephyria, assembly GCF_001687245.7. NCBI lineage: Eukaryota > Metazoa > Arthropoda > Insecta > Diptera > Tephritidae > Rhagoletis > Rhagoletis zephyria. Next base: position 6,392 of record NW_016161522.1, read on the forward strand.
CACTTCCAATTTGTGGGTAGAATCGCTCGCTGATTCCTAAAATCGAGTTAATTTTTTTCTTTATGGATACCTTTTCAAGATATTTGCAATTTACCGATATTCGGTAATCAAATTCAAATCAATTATATAGGTTATTTTTACAATAAAAGTCTATCTACACATATCAGTGCAGTACCTATCAGTGTCAGTAAAATATATAATTCTTTGCCCCAGTCCCAAAAAGAGTTGTTCAGGCCGTCCGGCACAGTGCCGTTTTTTACCGTCAGTGCTGCTTCAGTGTTCGTTCCGCAATTTTTTATACACACTGCATGTAAAACTGGTACTGAAAAGTGTTTATTTTCAAATAAACTCATTGTAAGTATACGCATAAGATGTTCAAGACTGGATTTTTGAACTTGAGATGTTAAAAATACACACATGAAATTTTTAAAATTGCAAAAGTTTTTAACGCAAAAATACGTTCCCTACTAAAAATAAAAATTAAGTACATTATATGTGTAATTTTGCTGTACGCGACAAACTTGGTATGTAAAAGTAAATAGGCAGTGTTTAATTTTATTAACACGGTGTCTAAATTTGCACACGTTAGGAGAGGAAACTGGCAACCTCCCTTAATATGCGTTAATTTAAACAAAAAAATTTTAGAGCAAATTTTAAACATTTTATGTGTAAACTGTGTAATTGGGAACACTAACAAAATTCTATAGAAATTTTTGTAGTTAAGTTTAACTAATGATTTAACTATACTTTAGAATAGTTAAATTAACGGCCCTAATGGCCAAATTCACAGTGCTGTACTGAAAATCTGTAGTTAACTGCTGATTATAAGTTAACTACGCACTGTGAATTTGGCCTTATGTGTTTAGAATTCAACAAACAAATTTCAAATTTTTTCTACGCCACACATATCGTAAGTAAAAGTTAAAAAGCAGTATTTAAATTGATTAACGCGGTGTGCAAATTTGCATACATTAAGAGAGGAAACTGGTTGCCTTTAATTAAATTAAATTTTGTACGTAAGTAGCTTTCACGAACCACCACGTCATAGACCAAACAAATTTACTTTTTTACCGTAGGTGGACCCTGGACCTGGGACAGATCTATTCGAAAAAATCTTATTATGGTCCGATTTGCTTAAAATTACGTACGTAGGTGGCCTTCTGCTAAGATTAGCATATAGGATCCTTTTTTTTCGGAGAGTGGACCAGCGACCGATCTGTTCGACAAAATTGTATTTATGGTCCGATTAGCTTAAAATTTGGTGCGTAGGTAGTTTTTACCTGCATTAGCACACATAGTCCTTTTCTATCGGGACGTGGACCAGAGACCGATCTATTCGAAAAAATCTTATTTTGGTCCGATTTGCTCAAAATTCGGTGCGTAGGTAGCACTTTGCCTAGATTAGCATATACGATCCTTTTTTCCGGGAAGTGGACCAGGGACCGAAAAAATCGCATTTATGGTAAGTAGGTAGCTTTGTGCCTGTATTAGCATATATAATCCTTTTTTTGTCGATCTATTCGAAAAAATTGCATTTATGGTCTGATTCGCTTAAAATTTGGTACGTAGGCAGATTTTTGCCTAGATTAGTATATGGGTGTTTCCATCGGAAGGTCCACCACGACAAAAAAAAATAAAAGTCTTATATCAAACGCATTTACGGGCCGATTTGTCTGCTATTTAAGATATGTACTGGCTGTGTAAGTAGAATCATGTTTGCGTAAAATGTTCTTCCTACATGGCGCCAAGGTTGAGATATTTCGAAAAACCGTATTTATGGTCCGATTTGGTTCGAATTTGGCGTATGTAGTTGAAACATAATAAGTCATAGATTTCCAACAAATTCACCCTGAATTGGCGCTGAAGTCAGAATATAAAGAGTATTCTACATAAAATACATGTTTTATTTGCGTTAAAAATTCATTTAAAAGCAATATTAACAAAAATATAACGATGGAAATTTATGTCACGTGACGCCACGTCACGTCACGTTTCACACTTGGGGTTGTAAAAGAGAATTGAAACAATTTGCATTAATTCAAAAAACTCTAAAAACAACTAGAATTGCTCCAAATCATATTAAAATAAGTTTCATGAAAATAGCCATCCACAATTCGCAGAGTTTTGCGATTTTGTAAGAAAAGAAAAAATCAACTTCCATTTTTTGTCACGTAACGACACTCTTTTTAAATGCTTATATTTCAGGACCAAGCAGTTCGATTGTTTTCATTTTTCGGTTAAATATATGCTATGCAATGGCCCAAAAAAGTTAAAGAAAAGAAGTGGCATTTCTTGTTTGTATCACATTGAAACGTATGACTGTCACGTATGCGACGTATGGAAATACCCATATCTGATTATTTTTTTCCGGGAAGTGGACCAGAGACCGATCTAATCGAAAAAATCGCATTTATGGTCCGATTAGCTTAAAATTATGTACCTAGGTAGCTGTTTGCCTGTATTAGCTATAGAATCCTTTTTTTAGGTCTATTCGAAAAAATNCAAAATTGCATTTATGGTCTGATTCGCTTAAAATTTGGTACGTAGGCAGATTTTTGCCTAGATTAGCATATGGGTGTTTCCATCGGAAGGTCCACCACGACAAAAAAAAATAAAAGTCTTATATCAAACGCATTTACGGGCCGATTTGTCTGCTATTTAAGATATGTACTGGCTGTGTAAGTAGAATCATGTTTGCGTAAAATGTTCTTCCTACATGGCGCCAAGGTTGAGATATTTCGAAAAACCGTATTTATGGTCCGATTTGGTTCGAATTTGGCGTATGTAGTTGAAACATAATAAGTCATAGATTTCCAACAAATTCACCCTGAATTGGCGCTGAAGTCAGAATATAAAGAGTATTCTACATAAAATACATGTTTTATTTGCGTTAAAAATTCATTTAAAAGCAATATTAACAAAAATATAACGATGCAAATTTATGTCACGTGACGTAACGTTTCACACTTTGGGTTGTAAAAGAAAATTGAAACAAGTTGCATTAATTCAAAAAACTTCAAACACAACTAGAATTGCTCCAAATCATATTAAAATAAATTTCATGAATATAGCCATCCACAATTCGCAGAGTTTTGCGATTTTGTAAGAAAAGAAAAAATCTACTTCCATTTTTTGTCACGTAACGACACTCTATTTAAATGCTTATATTTCAGGACCAAGCAGTTCGATTGTTTTCATTTTTCGGTTAAATATATGCTATGCAATGGCCCAAAAAAGTTAAAGAAAACAAGTGGCATTCCTTGTTTGTATCACATTGAAACGTATGACTGTCACGTATGCGACGTATGGAAATACCCATATCTGATTATTTTTTTCCGGGAAGTGGACCAGAGACCGATCTAATCGAAAAAATCGCATTTATGGTCCGATTAGCTTAAAATTATGTACCTAGGTAGCTGTTTGCCTGTATTAGCTATAGAATCCTTTTTTTAGGTCTATTCGAAAAAATTGCATTTATGGTCCGGTCCGCTTAAAATTTGGTACATAGGTAAATTTTTGCCTAGAGTAGCATATGTGATTCGTTTTTTCCGGGAAGTGGACCAGGGACCGATCTATTCGAAAAAATCGCACTTATGGTCGGATTAGCTTAAAATTAGGTGCCTAGGTAGCTGTTTGCCTGTATTAGCTATAGAATCCTTTTTTAGGTCTATTCGAAAAAATTGCATTTATGGTCCAGCCCGCTAAAAATTTGGTACATAGGTAGATTTTGCCTAGATTAGCATATCTGATTATTTTGGCAAAATATTTTTTTATTTTCACTTTTATTTCAACACATTTTGATTAAAAGGAAAATACTGACAAAAACAAAATATTTCACACAAACAAGAAAGAATATAATCGATAATCGCATGGGGCTATTGCCTTAAAATGCACTTAGTGGCATTGTGGTACTATGATAGCACGGTCCAGTAATCATAGTTGTTGCAACACCGCCTTATTATTAAAACGAGAAGTGAAAGTGTGGGAACCTTAAATTGACAATTAAAATACAACCTTCGGCGTGTATGTACACCAACGCGACGATAGCTGAAATTGAATTTAACTACCATTTTCTTTGCCTATTAAACTTTATTTATTGTATCGGAAAACCAAAGTAAGAAAAATATTTGCCAGTAATTGAATTGTTTGTTAAATAATACTGCTGTCTTTAATAAATAGTTTTTTAAAGCTACTGTCAACTGGAAACTAGCGTTTGATTCTTAGAAGGCAGGTGCTCTTAAAAGTTGGTGGACCAACAATAGTCAATTTATGTACATAAAACGGTACTATTTTCCACTGGAATTATAAAATCTATTATGTTTTAAGATTTCCACCAAAAAATCTCACAAAAATATGAAGATTTACGTGAGTTGGACCGATTTGAAAATACCTCCAAAAATTGAGTTTTTTTATTAATAAAAAGTTTTTTAAAAATATTTTTGGAAAAAATTACCTCAGATGACTGAAAAATTAAAGCTTAAAAAGTTTGCATAAAAATATTAAAAAAAAATTTCTATGGAGTCATCATAATGAGATTTTTGATGTTATTTTTGCACTTTTTTCAAAGACTGGTTTAAGAAAAACTTGAATAACTCAGCCAAAACCTTACCAATTTAGACTTATGAGGTATCATTGGTAAGTTATTTTCTCACCCTTTTAATTTCTTTGCGAATAAGCTCATTCAGAATATCAAAGAGGAAGGTAAGATAAACGCGTGTCATTCCATGTTGAATTAAGATGTGTTGGTATTTGATAAAGAACGTGACGTGACGTGAATGAGTTTTTGTGCAAAGAAATAAATAGGGTGAGATAATACCTCTCCACTGATCACTCATAAGTTTATATCGGTAAAGTTTTGGAACAGTTATTCAAGTTTTTCTTACACAAATCTTTGAACAAAGTTAAAAAACAGCATAAAAAATCTCATTATTATGATTCCGTGGATATAATTTTTTGAGTTTTTTATGTAGATTTTTTAAGCTTAAACTGTTTTATCATCTGGGGGAATTTTTTCCAAAAAATCCTTTAAGAAACTATT
>NW_016161522.1:12791-17146 GCF_001687245.7 Rhagoletis zephyria
ATCGTGTGACACTGCCTTTAAACTTGTATTTATACGGATTTTGTTAAAGAATGAACTATAAAAAAAATAACCAAAATTAAATAACAACAAAACTAATATTTTAAAACTTATGAAAATTTGGTGCGGCTTTAATTTTTCGACTACTGGACGTGAGCTGGACCGGTTTGAAAATACCTCTAAAAGTGGAGTTTTTTATGAATAAATTTTTTTATTAATAAAAAGTTTTTTAAAAATATTTTTGGAAAAAATTACCTCAGATGACTGAAAAATTAAAGCTTAAAAAGTTTGCATAAAAATATTAAAAAAAAATTTCTATGGAGTCATCATAATGAGATTTTTGATGTTATTTTTGCACTTTTTTCAAAGACTGGTTTAAGAAAAACTTGAATAACTCAGCCAAAACCTTACCAATTTAGACTTATGAGGTATCATTGGTAAGTTATTTTCTCACCCTTTTAATTTCTTTGCGAATAAGCTCATTCAGAATATCAAAGAGGAAGGTAAGATAAACGCGTGTCATTCCATGTTGAATTAAGATGTGTTGGTATTTGATAAAGAACGTGACGTGACGTGAATGAGTTTTTGTGCAAAGAAATAAATAGGGTGAGATAATACCTCTCCACTGATCACTCATAAGTTTATATCGGTAAAGTTTTGGAACAGTTATTCAAGTTTTTCTTACACAAATCTTTGAACAAAGTTAAAAAACAGCATAAAAAATCTCATTATTATGATTCCGTGGATATAATTTTTTGAGTTTTTTATGTAGATTTTTTAAGCTTAAACTGTTTTATCATCTGGGGGAATTTTTTCCAAAAAATCCTTTAAGAAACTATTTTTATTCATAAAAAACTCCACTTTTAGAGGTATTTTCAAACCGGTCCAGCTCACGTCCAGTAGTCGAAAAATTAAAGCCGCACCAAATTTTCATAAGTTTTAAAATATTAGTTTTGTTGTTATTTAATTTTGGTTATTTTTTTTATAGTTCATTCTTTAACAAAATCCGTATAAATACAAGTTTAAAGGCAGTGTCACACGATTGGGTATTTCCCAAAATTTGGTGCAAATCGTATCCCAAATATTTTACATGGAGTATCTTACGTCACAACTAGGAGCGACGTTCTATTGAAAAATTTCAACAAATTAATTTTCGTGATTGGGATAAAGAAAAATATTTGGTTTATTTTGGAACGAATTTCCGTCATCCCTTGTCAAGTTTGGTTTGCAGACAAACCGGTTTCGGCATTGTGCCATCTTCAGTGTCATTTTTCGTTCTGTCTGGTTCGAGTTTTTGTCCTTAATTTATGTTCATTTATCTTAGGTAATGTGATTTTCGTCGATGATTAATTATTTGAAATTCCATGGTGTCCTTTTTTTATTTCAGAAGCTGGTAATAGGTTGGTAGGTTCGCTGTCTCGATATTAACATCCGTTATGTTGTCTCTGTTTTTGCCTGCAGGTAGGTAAAAGTCGGTGATTTTTGTCCTGGTGGTACTTTGTGGCGTGTTCGGAGTGTCCATGCCTGTTGTTTTGTTGTCATTTTTCTTTTTCTCGTAAATTAATTTTAAGGGTTCGAATATAACATCCGTTGCGGTATTTGTTTGTTTGTTTATTATTTTGCCGTCGAATGTTTTTAGTTTGTATATTTCCATATTTTCTAGTACGTTTCCAGTATAGGTGAATACCGCCCAATTTGTGCCACTGTTTTTTTCTTTGTTTGGCTTTCTGTTTTTGTGCTCCCTTCTTTTCCTCTACCAGATCTCTCTTGTATCCGTTATTAGCCGCTATGGCATATATTGCGTTCAGTTCGTTTTTGTATCCTTCTTTTGTTAGTGGTATTTGCTCAATTTATTGATCATTTTTCTAAAGGCGGCTTTTTTATGCTGATGAGGGTGGTTCGAAGTATTATGTATTATTGCATCTGTGGCTGTGGGCTTCCTAAAAATTTCATATTGCAGACTACTGGTGTTTTTATTTACTTTGATCGTCAGATCTAAGTAATTTAGCTTTCCTTACATTTCTTGTTCCATTGTGAACTTTATGTTGCTGTGCTGTTTGTTGTATCTGGTCTTCATTTTCCTTTGTTATAAGACATATGATATCATCAACGTATCTGGTAAAAACCATACAGAGACAACATAACGGATGTTAATATCGAGACAGCGAACCTACCAACCTATTACCTGCTTCTGAAATAAAAAAAGGACACCATGGAATTTCAAATAATTAATCATCGACGAAAATCACATTACCTAAGATAAATGAACATAAATTAAGGACAAAAACTCGAACCAGACAGAACGAAAAATGACACTGAAGATGGCACAATGCCGAAACCGGTTTGTCTGCAAACCAAACTTGACAAGGGATGACGGAAATTCGTTCCAAAATAAACCAAATATTTTTCTTTATCCCAATCACGAATATTAATTTGTTGAAATTTTTCAATAGAACGTCTCTGTATTGTACCAATCTTTTGACTACAAAAAAATTACCCATTTTTTTTTTTTTTGTACCAATAGCCCAATATAAAAATGTACTAATCTGTACAAATGTAACAATCGAGTGCGACTGCCTTAAAAATTTATGCAATTAAAAAAAAATTCAACAAATTTTCGTAAAAATTTCGAGTTTTTTAATTAGATTCTGAGTATGCAGTTCTAGTAGAATAAAGTAAAAGTTTCAAATGGCTAAAAACTACGATTGATTTTTTAGAATTTAAAAAAAATCTCAAAATCTTGTACCTACAACCCCCACCCCCCTAAATACGGCCTTGTTCAGATCTATTCGAAAAAATCGCATTTATAAGTCCGATTAGCTTAAAATTTGGTACGTAGGTAGATTTTTGCCTAGATTAGCATATCTGATTATTTTTTCCGGGAGGTGGACCAGGGACCGATCTATTCCAAAAAATCGCATTTATGGTCCGATTTGGATAAAATTTGGTACGTATGTAGGAAGCGTTTTGCCTGTATTAGCATATAGAATCCTTTTTTCGATTTATTCGAAAAAATCGCATTTAGGTCCGATTCGCTTAAAATTTGGTAAGTATGTAGATTTTTGCCGAGATAAGCATATTGGGTCCTCTTTTCCGGGAAGTGAACCAGGGACCGATCTATTCAAAAAATCGCATTCATGATCCGATTATCTTAAAATTTGGTACCTAGGTAACTGTTTGCCTGTATTAGCATATAGAATCCTTTTTTCGATTTATTCGAAAAAATCGCATTTATGGTCCGATTCGCTTAAAATTTGGGAAGTAGGTAGATTTTTGCCTAGGTTAGCATATCTGATTCGTTTTTTCCGGGAAGTGGACCAGGGACCGATCTATTCGAAAAAATCGTATTTTTGGTCCGATTTGCTTAAAATTTTGTAAGTATGTAGATTTTGCCGAGATAAGCATATAGGGTCCTCTTTTCCGGGAAGTGGACCAGGGACCGATTTATTCGAAAAAACTGCATTTATGGTCGGATTAGCTTAAAATTAGGTGCCTAGGTAGCTGTTTGCCTGTATTAGCTATAGAATCCTTTTTTTGGACTATTCGAAAAAATTGCATTTATGGTCCAGTCTGCATAAAATTTGGTACATGGGTAGATTTTTGCCTAGATTAGCATATCTGATTATTTTTTCCGGGAAGTGGGCCAGGGACGGATCTATTCGAAAAAATCGCATTTATGGTCGGATTAGCTTAAAATTAGGTGCCTAGGTAGCTGTTTGCCTGTATTAGCTATAGTAAGGTGACCAGAATTTTTTAGCATTCCAGGAGGACAAATTCTCCATATTGAAAACACAAAAAATTTGTTTTATATTTATTTAACACATAAATAACGAATAAGGTACTCCGCACATTACGCGCCTAATCTTAGTAGCGTAATCGTTTCGACATGCCGAAACGAATGCATGACGACTCCACTTCTGCACACTACCACGCCCTGCATAAACCCTTGACGCACACACGTACCACACGTTATATATTTTCTGGCCGTTCTTTCTCAATGATACACTTCCGCGAATATTTCTGCAGTAAAATATTGCATAAAGGCTTATAGTTTAGTAAAATTAGCACGAATTTTTGCACAAAATCATTAATTCTCAATTATTTCCTATTGAAGTGACAAATAATTTTTATTTCCAACACAAAAAAGTTAACAAATGACGATTTCAAAACAGCAATCGCCTTACAATGTTGGGCGCTTCGATTCATGAAGCTTTTATGATTAGGCGAAAACATGATTATGAATTGTAATGTACAGATCATCATTCAAATACATGTGTTCGTAATAAAAGCTTCATACTTTAGTATGCCGAAACGATTACACTGCTATGATTAGGCGCTTAATGTGCGGATTGCCTAAG
>NW_016161522.1:19812-50671 GCF_001687245.7 Rhagoletis zephyria
TTTTTTTTTATTTTGTACCAATAGCCCAATATAAAAATGTACTAATCTGTACAAATGTAACAATCGAGAGCGACTGCCTTAAAAATTTATGCAATTAAAAAAAAATTCAACAAATTTTCGTAAAAATTTCGAGTTTTTTAATTAGATTCTGAGTATGCGGTTCTAGTAGAATAAAGTAAAAGTTTCAAATGGCTAAAAACTACGATTGATTTTTTAGAATTTAAAAAAAATCTCAAAATCTTGTACCTACAACCCCCACCCCCCTAAATACGGCCTTGTTCAGATCTATTCGAAAAAATCGCATTTATAAGTCCGATTAGCTTAAAATTTGGTACGTAGGTAGATTTTTGCCTAGATTAGCATATCTGATTATTTTTTCCGGGAGGTGGACCAGGGACCGATCTATTCCAAAAAATCGCATTTATGGTCCGATTTGGATAAAATTTGGTACGTATGTAGGAAGCGTTTTGCCTGTATTAGCATATAGAATCCTTTTTTCGATTTATTCGAAAAAATCGCATTTAGGTCCGATTCGCTTAAAATTTGGTAAGTATGTAGATTTTTGCCGAGATAAGCATATTGGGTCCTCTTTTCCGGGAAGTGAACCAGGGACCGATCTATTCAAAAAATCGCATTCATGATCCGATTATCTTAAAATTTGGTACCTAGGTAACTGTTTGCCTGTATTAGCATATAGAATCCTTTTTTCGATTTATTCGAAAAAATCGCATTTATGGTCCGATTCGCTTAAAATTTGGGAAGTAGGTAGATTTTTGCCTAGGTTAGCATATCTGATTCGTTTTTTCCGGGAAGTGGACCAGGGACCGATCTATTCGAAAAAATCGTATTTTTGGTCCGATTTGCTTAAAATTTTGTAAGTATGTAGATTTTGCCGAGATAAGCATATAGGGTCCTCTTTTCCGGGAAGTGGACCAGGGACCGATTTATTCGAAAAAACTGCATTTATGGTCGGATTAGCTTAAAATTAGGTGCCTAGGTAGCTGTTTGCCTGTATTAGCTATAGAATCCTTTTTTTGGACTATTCGAAAAAATTGCATTTATGGTCCAGTCTGCATAAAATTTGGTACATGGGTAGATTTTTGCCTAGATTAGCATATCTGATTATTTTTTCCGGGAAGTGGGCCAGGGACGGATCTATTCGAAAAAATCGCATTTATGGTCGGATTAGCTTAAAATTAGGTGCCTAGGTAGCTGTTTGCCTGTATTAGCTATAGTAAGGTGACCAGAATTTTTTAGCATTCCAGGAGGACAAATTCTCCATATTGAAAACACAAAAAATTTGTTTTATATTTATTTAACACATAAATAACGAATAAGGTACTCCGCACATTACGCGCCTAATCTTAGTAGCGTAATCGTTTCGACATGCCGAAACGAATGCATGACGACTCCACTTCTGCACACTACCACGCCCTGCATAAACCCTTGACGCACACACGTACCACACGTTATATATTTTCTGGCCGTTCTTTCTCAATGATACACTTCCGCGAATATTTCTGCAGTAAAATATTGCATAAAGGCTTATAGTTTAGTAAAATTAGCACGAATTTTTGCACAAAATCATTAATTCTCAATTATTTCCTATTGAAGTGACAAATAATTTTTATTTCCAACACAAAAAAGTTAACAAATGACGATTTCAAAACAGCAAGCGCCTTACAATGTTGGGCGCTTCGATTCATGAAGCTTTTATGATTAGGCGAAAACATGATTATGAATTGTAATGTACAGATCATCATTCAAATACATGTGTTCGTAATAAAAGCTTCATACTTTAGTATGCCGAAACGATTACACTGCTATGATTAGGCGCTTAATGTGCGGATTGCCTAAGTTAACATTGTTAAAAGAAACAAAAATAATTCAAATTTGCTCTAAATACAAGTCAAACAAGTTAATAGTACACCGCGTTACATAATTATAAGACCGAAACATATTTCTGTTAATTTTTGGAAATTTTTTTTGTTGACAGTGTTGTTAATTTTCTTCTCTATAAAAAAATGTCGAACATACTTTGTATGGGAGAAAATGAGTGACAACGTAAAAAATGCCAAAAATCAACGATATTTTGTAGACATATGAAACTCCCACTAAAATTGCATGGGCTATAAAACTGCATACGCAAAACTTTTCCCAAAATTCTTAAACAAAAGTTTAAAATTTTGGCAAAAATTCACTGAATTTTTATATTTTCACATAGTTTGAANAAATTAGCACGAATTTTTGCACAAAATCATTAATTCTCAATTATTTCCTATTGAAGTGACAAATAATTTTTATTTCCAACACAAAAAAGTTAACAAATGACGATTTCAAAACAGCAATCGCCTTACAATGTTGGGCGCTTCGATTCATGAAGCTTTTATGATTAGGCGAAAACATGATTATGAATTGTAATGTACAGATCATCATTCAAATACATGTGTTCGTAATAAAAGCTTCATACTTTAGTATGCCGAAACGATTACACTGCTATGATTAGGCGCTTAATGTGCGGATTGCCTAAGTTAACATTGTTAAAAGAAACAAAAATAATTCAAATTTGCTCTAAATACAAGTCAAACAAGTTAATAGTACACCGCGTTACATAATTATAAGACCGAAACATATTTCTGTTAATTTTTGGAAATTTTTTTTGTTGACAGTGTTGTTAATTTTCTTCTCTATAAAAAAATGTCGAACATACTTTGTATGGGAGAAAATGAGTGACAACGTAAAAAATGCCAAAAATCAACGATATTTTGTAGACATATGAAACTCCCACTAAAATTGCATGGGCTATAAAACTGCATACGCAAAACTTTTCCCAAAATTCTTAAACAAAAGTTTAAAATTTTGGCAAAAATTCACTGAATTTTTATATTTTCACATAGTTTGAAATGTGAATTTTTATGATGTTTGTTATAGAATGAACTATATTTTTATAAGAAAATATTTACAAATAAATAGCTGTTTTGGATTGGATTAAACAGGCCTGCGTAATCTAATTTTTCCCCTTTCCAATAATTATGTTATTTTTTTTTTAATATCTAGGTTAGGGCTGCCCAGGGTACGAAAATAAACTGTACAAAACAATTTCTATTTGCTCATCGATCATCATATCATTTGTGGTTTTGTACAGTTTTGTACATAGTCAGAAACAAATTGTAAGATTCACTGTCATTTTCCCCAACGAGAAACGTATGCTTTTCGTTTGTGACAATTGTACCATAGGGTACGTTTTATATGTATGCAAACGTTTCAATTGCGTGAAATATATTTTTTTCTGTAAATTTTCATATCCAATTCAATTAAAAAACATTTCTCTTTTTTTTATTCATTGCAGCCATTCGTTTTGTATTTAGTTTTTGCATATATGTACATACATACATATATTTTTCTCTGCACGATTCATTTCGTTTGTTGTTTCGTCTGTAACTACTAAACTACTGTAGTGTACTATCGCCAAAGTGAACTCAGCCGTTTTGTTTTCGTATTGTACCGAACTGTTGAAGTAATAAACGAAACGAAATAGTAACATACAATATAGTTTATTTTCGTACACTGGGGCTGCCAGACGTCTTGGTTTTACAGGATTTGTCCTGATTTAGACAAATTGTCGTGGAGTCCTGGCCCACACTTCGGTTGTCCTGATCTTTTAATGAAGGTCAATGCATACACTCCTCTAATTTTTAGCAGAATTTTGCTATGAAAAAAGGTTAAGCCTTCTGTCATTAGTAGTCGAAAACTGAAACCAAAACGTTTTTTCTAACATGTTGAATATCTTCTTTCTGTTTTGTTTATTTGGTTAAAATCTTTTTTTTTCAGGCGAATACCGAAAAAGTGCAAGTTCCTGATCAAGTACACACGACTGAGGGGTCATACATAAATACTATCCAGTAGATAATATCAGGAGCTAAAATCTTATCCAAAAGGCTTTTCTAAAATTTATTCCTTTCTCCTTCATTTTTTGTATGGAGCGGCACAAATTGAAGGGCTTCTGCTTTCGCTACTCAAAAAAAGAGCTTTCAGAAGGGCTTTTGGAGGACAACGTGTGAAGAAGTTATTTTGAAGTTTTTCTTAATTTATAAAAATCATACTTCTTTAAGGAATTTATTTAATGTTCATATCAAATTGTTTTATTTAGACTTGCAATTCCTATTGAAACTTTTTTGTAATGCTTAGTAATATAAACATATACTTAAGTAAGTGTAAGCACTTTTTTCAGTCCTTGTTGGGAAAGTCTTTTAGAATGGCTTCACTTAAGACAGCCTACCTAAATTAGCTTCAGGTTATGAATATAAAAATTGGCAAAAATGGTCATGAAGTACGTTGTAGGATATGCGGAAATTCGCTAATGGTGGTTGGGAAAACATTCAAGACCACGTTAAAGGCGCCGCTTTTTCAAAGTTACGTCACCGTCAAGATAAATTTGTTCGTTTATAATTAAATATTCAGAACTTGAGCGTTTCATCATCATCAAACTTTCAGTTCTACGAATTGGGCCACAAAACTACATTGCTTATAATATCAGAACCAAAGCAACTTTACTTATAGGGAATATATTGGCACCATATTCACTTGTGTCTTCGTTTTTGATTTGGATGATAAGTGTCTTAGTCGATGGGTTCAGGATTATGGCAGCCGTAATCTAGGTATGTTAAATTAAAATACATTCCTGGTTCTTTTCCAGCACGTGGAGATTTATTTTTATTGATGACATGTACTTACATGTTAGAATTTTTAACAATTTCCATGAAAAACCAAAAGTTAATTTATTTAGAATAGAACTTTTACTTAAAAGCCAATAGTATTAGTAATAATATTCATAAAGAGCCTAAGTAAATCAGAACGACTTATGTTATTTTGAAGTTAACGCTAGTAATGCACGGCAATGCTAAGAAAAATTATAAAAGTAATTTTCTCGAAAAATTTTCGTGACGAAATTGTATTATATTTTATGGTATAATGGTACCTATACATACCCAAATCGCTAATTAATTTTTAAGGGGCAAACTACACAGGTCTGTGCTATTTTTGATTACGTACTTGGATGTGAAATAACACATTTTCTAAAAATTTTCCATTTATCAAGATAAAAAATCCTCATACACAAATTTTGCCACTGATAAAACCTATACCTACATATGTATGTATCTGGCAAACAAAATGACATATGGTAGGCAATAATTTCCACCTGTGGAGACGCGTCGTTAGCTAATATATCAATCTTGTAAATGGTAAAATATTATTGATTAGGGCTAAAGACGGTTCACTGCTCAACTTTCGCAGGCGATTAGTTGAATCAAATGTTTACATCATTTAACTGAAATTGGAACAATGTAAACGCCTATTAAATACAACGATTAGAAAATAATAATATTCTGAACGCAATTTTTTTAAAAGTTCATTACTGCTACAAAACTTGAAAAGGAGGACAAGGAGGACATTTTTGCTCAAAAGGAGGACAGAGAAGGTCAAAATTTTTGAGGAGGACAAATCACGTTTGAGGAGGACAATCCTCCTCAAAGGAGGACGGTTGGTCAGCTTAGCTATATAATCCTTTTTTTAGGTCTATTCGAAAAAATTGCATTTATGGTCCAGTCCGCTTAAAATTTGGTACATAGGTAGATTTTTGCCTAGAGTAGCATTTGTGATTCTTTTTTTTCCGGGAAGTGGACCAGGGACCGATCTATTCGAAAAAATCGCATTTATGGTCCCAATAAGATAAAATTTGGTTCGTATATAGGTAGCTTGTTGCCTGTATTAGCATATAGAATCCTTTTCTTCTATCCATTCGAAAAAATCGCATTTATAGTCCGATTTGCTTAAAATTTGATAAGTATGTAGATTTTTGCCGAGATAAGCATATAGGATCCTCTTTTCCGGGAAGTGGACCAGGGACCGATTTATTCGAAAAAACTGCATTTATGGTCGGATTAGCTTAAAATTAGGTGCCTAGGTGGCTGTTTGCCTGTATTAGCTATAGAATCCTTTTTTTCGATCTATTAGAAAAAATCGCATTTATGGTCCGATTCGCTTAAAATTTGGTAAGTCGGTAGATTTTTACCTAGATTAGCATATCTGATTCTCTTTTTTCCGGGAAGTAGTCAGATCTAGTCGAAAAAACGCATTTATAGTCCGATTAGCTTAAAATTTGGTACGTAGGTAGATTTTTGCCTAGATTAGCATATCTGATTATTTTTTCAGGAAAGTGGACCAGGGACCGATATATTCGAAAGAATCGCATTAATGGTCCGATTTGGATAAAATTTGGTACGTATGTAGGTAGCTTTTTGCCTATATTAGCATATAGAATCCTTTTTTTCGATCTATTCGAAAAAATCGCATTTATGGTCCGATTTGCTTAAAATTTGGTAAGTATGTAGATTTTTGCCGAGATAAGCATATAGGGTCCTCTTTTCCGGGAATTGGACCAGGGACCGATTTATTCGAAAAAACTGCATTTATGGTCCGATTCGCTTTACATTTGGTACGAAGTACGGCTGATAATTTCACCCGGGTAGACCGGGTACCCGGGCACCCGAAAAATGTGGAGAAGTAAAAATTAAGCTCATTTACGATTATACAGGGTGTCCCAGAAGTAACGTGCCAATCTTTAGGGGAAGGTAGGTGGGGGGGGTGAGCTCCCTGATAAACAAAAAATTTTCAGGTAAAAGTGTCACCGTTTTTGAAATATTTACATTTTTTCGAATTAAAAAAAAATCGTGCCTTTTCATGTGTTTTCTTTAACTGCAACTACAAACCGGGCAATACTTAGTAAATTTTTTATGTAAAATACTTCCAGATAGTTGCCTCTCCATACTCAAATGCAATGTAGTTAAAATATATTAAGGAACCATCATAAAATTAGGACTATTTCTGGATTTTTAACTTTTTGATATTTTCTTCCCCAACTTTGACTATCTCGGGTGAAAAAAAAATGTACTGAGCTATAACTTTACATTACATAAAAAAATTGCTCATTTAATAAAGATTTCAGAAAGGTGCCACACTTACTGTTTTGAAAAAAAAAAAAAAAGTTATAGCCGCTTTTGTGGGTAAAGGACTGAGACACGCTAGAATGTATTTAATAGATTTAAATTGAATTTGCTCTTGTTACCGTCAAATGACATGCTAAATAGTACAAAGGTACATTATTACCTGCTCCTGACATTATTTTATGTTACTTACCGGAATTAGTGAAAGTGGATTTTGTGAAATTGGACCCTTCGAACATTGTGTTATTAATACTATGACAGAGAACACGCAGTATACGTCGCATGAATATGCGGATATTCACCTAATTTACGGTGAAGCTTGCTGTAATGCCAGAGCTGCTCAAAGACTCTATGCAGAGCGATACCCCAATCGTCGACATCCGGGTCGTGAAGTATTCGCCCGGACCCATAGAGAAATATATGAAGGTAAGTGATTTTTACACCTTTCTTGTTTGCTTGCTTGTTAACTATCATTTTTCACTTTTTTAAGGTCGCATACCTGGAAGGCGTGGCGGCGAAACAGGACGTCCTGCAACGGTAGATGTTGAAGCTGTGTTAGAGGAAGTGGAACTAGGTCCATCGACTTCAGTGAGAATGATGGAAAGACGGACGGGAATACCAAAAACTACAGTTCACAAAGCTTTAAAAGACCATCGATTTCATCCCTACCACATTCAACGTGTTCAGGCTCTACAAGAAAGAGATTACCTGTCGAGGGTTAGATTTTGCCGTGAAATGTTGCGAATGCATGAATCAGACCCCAACTTTTTTAATAAAATAATTTGGAGCGATGAATCATCATGCAAACGTGATAGTTATTTTAATTTACATAACCTTCACAGTTGGCAGATAGACAATCCTCACGAAATGAGAGAAGATCGTTCGCAGTACCGGTACAAAATAAATTTATGGTGCGGTATTTTTAATTGTCAGATATTGGGACCTGTGGAACTGCCGCCAACGCTCAACTCTCACAGTTATTTAGAGTTCCTTCAGGAACGGCTTCCAACTCTTTTGGAAGATGTACCCTTAAACCTGCGGCGAAGACTATGGCTGCAAAATGACGGGTTCCCTGCTCACTACGGGCGTGAAGTAAGAGCTCATTTAGACGAAACTTATCCTCGCCGATGGATTGGACGATACGGGCCAATCACGTGGCCCGCTAGATCGCCAGACCTGAATCCATTAGATTTTTTCTACTGGGGCTGTCTTAAGGACAAAATTTATTCAAAAACAATTCAAAACGAAGAGCATTTGCGGGAACAAATAAATGGAGCTGCTGCTGAGATAGCCCAATTGAGTTTAAGATCTCTAAAAGCGTCTTTTCTTAAAAGGTGCCGAGCTTGTATTAGAGTAGAAGGTCGCCAATTTGAGCATATTTTATCAATAAATGAATAAATTTCTCTTCAAACGACTCATGTATATTTTATTTCACGTGAATCCATGCTTCACAAAAAATATTGATAGATATAGCCCTTGTTATAGACTCTAGTCCGAATTCCGGTAAGTAACACAAAATAATGTCAGGAGCAGGTAATAATGTACCTTTGTACTATTTAGCATGTCATTTGACGGTAACAAGAGCAAATTCAATTTAAATCTATTAAATACATTCTAGCGTGTCTCAGTCCTTTACCCACAAAATCGGCTATAATTTTTTTTTTCTATTCAAAACAGTAAGTGTGGCACCTTTCTGAAATCTTTATTAAATGAGCAATTTTTTTATGTAATGTAAAGTTATAGCTCAGTACATTTTTTTCACCCGAGATAGTCAAAGTTGGGGAAGAAAATATCAAAAAGTTAAAAATCCAGAAATAGTCCTAATTTTATGAGGTTCCTTAATATATTTTAACTACATCATTTGAGTATGGAGAGGCAACTATCTCGAAGTATTTTACATAAAAACTTTACTAAGTATTGCCAGGTTTGTAGTTGCAGTTAAAGAAAACACATGAAAAGGCACGATTTTTTTTTAATTCGAAAAAATTTAAATATTTCAAAAACGGTGACACTTTTACCTGAAAATTTTTTGTTTATCAGGGAGCTCACCCCCCACCTACCTTCCCCTAAAGTTTGGAACGTTACTTCTGGGACACCCTGTATACCTTAAACGAACGACCATAGGGAAAATCTATAAGAATCTCCCATACAATATGGGCAAATATTAAATTATATATTCGTATCTAAAGGTGGTAGCAATAATTTTACGATTGTAGAAGTATTAAACTGTAGGAAGCTAAAAAAAATAATAATTATTATTTCGTTTTTATAAAATAGATATTAAATAAGGTGTGATTGACAACTAAACAGTTGCAACCCTACTAAAAAAAATATATATAATTGGTCATCTGGAGGCCGAACCCTTTCATTTGACACCTCATTTCTTGTAATCTAACGAACAGCCCACATTTTTTAGTTTTTCGCACAGGTTTCAACCCTCTTCGAAAAATAAAACCTCTCTACGAATCTGAAGGCCAAGCTTTTTCAATTGAGTCATCATATTTTTAAATTGAATTAACTGTGAAAATGTAAAATCATTAACAAAAAATATCCTCGCGTATTATACATACACACCTACTGAAAATAATTAAAGTTTTTGCACATGCGAAGGCCATGGCCGTTCATTTGATATCTCATTTTGTAATCCAACGAACGGTGAAAATCGTTTTACTTTTTATTAGGTGGCAACTCTACTCATAAAAATAATTCATTATTGCACATCTAGAAGCCAAGTCTTTACATTTGATAGCGACTGTGCTGAACTGATGCCTACGCTTATTATGATTGTATAAAGTAATTTTATCAACAGTTGGCAACCCTATTCAAAAGAATAAAGCATTTGCGGTTCTTTAGAGGCATATCCCTTTCATTTAACACCTCACCTTTTGTAATCCGGCGAACGGTGCGGATCTTATAGATTTTTAGACAGGTGGCAACCCTATTAAAATTCTAAATAAAAAAGGTCACTCTCCTGTCTATATAAAGTATATTGGAAAAAATCTAGTTAAAATCCGTTCAGTAGTTTTCGAGATGACCGCGTACAAAGAATCTCAAATTTCCTTTATACTATGTACTAGCCGGCCACGGATGCGCGAGGTTTCGCCGCGCGCTGAATGTATGCATATATATGTACATTTCCGTAATTGGAGAAAGAAATTGTATGTCATCATGTACTTCGTTTATTATATACGTAAAAAATCTTGTCTAAATCCGCTCAGGAGCGTGGTTGAAATATCTCGCCTTTCCTTTATACTGTGTATAGAAGATAGTAATTTCAAATAAGTGGCAACCCTACTCAAAAAACTTAAAGTTTTTGTACATGCGAAGGCCATGCACTTTCATTTGATATCTTCTTTTTATCCAACGAACGGTGAAGACCTTATAGTTTTTAAACAGGAGGCAATCCTACTCAGAAAAATAATACATTATTACACAGCCAGAGGCAAGTCTTTTCGTTTGACAGTGACGGTACAAAACTGATGCCTACGCTTATTATGATTGAAAATGGTAATTTTATCAACAGGTGGCAACCCTATTGAAAACAAAAAATATTAGTGCTTTTCTAGAGGTCAATTCCTTTCATTTGACATCTCATATTTTGTAATCCAACGAACGGTGCTTATTTTATAGTTTTTTAGACAGGTGACAACCCTATTAAGATTCTAAGTAAAAGAGATCCCTCTCCTATCGATACAGAGTATATTAGAGAAAATCTCGTTCATTACCGCGTACAAAAAATAACGACTTTCCTTTATACTATGTAATATAGATGCATGACTAGGTAAGAATGTTACTCATACGACATGTATGTATTAATAATGATAATAAGTAAGTACTTGACAAAAAATATACGCAAGAGTGAGCCGAAATACACAAAGCGAAAAATAAAACAGATAAAAAAAAAGAACAAAAGTCTGGGGAACGTCGTGCAAGAGAACAAGGCGAGAACAAAAGTTTTGAAATCTCATCGTTAAGAATGATTTTTTATGATCAGTTTATAAAAAAACTATTAAAATCAGTAGGCATTGGAATTCTACTGCGAATATCTTCTAAATGTTTAGAGTAATCGATTAACCACAGGAAACCTTTTTTAAGAGCGTTAAATTTCCTGCAGAAATAATTTAAACAATTTGACAATAATTATTTTTTAGTAAGTTACAAAATTCAAAACAAAAAATTATTTTCCTTAAATTACTTCAATCTTTGGCCTTGAATATCTTTTAAATGGTTAGATTAATGAAAAGAGTATATGAGATCATTTTTGTAGGGTGTTCAATTTCCTATAAATATTGACGATGCAACTGGTTTTACGATCTTTTGGTGATAAGATATGACCATTTTTATATGAGACTAAATTGATGAGCATAATCTTCCCGTTAATATTAAGAGCTCAGATTTGGTAAGTACTTTCTAGAGGTACCCGGGAACTAGTTTTCATTTGTCGGATCCAAAAAATAATAATACTTAATTTTTTTTACCCACCCTAACATACATGCATATGTATGTACACATGCATGTTCGTGTATGCATTTACAAAAATTAGAAGTTTAAATTTAAGCACAGAAATTAATGTTTTAATTTACTTTTCTTATCTGCGTCTACTCAGGCTAGCGGATAGGTGTACATAGTCGCGTACATTCTAGACATAAAAAAAAAGATTATTAAAAAAAACATTTCTCACTGAAAAAATATTTATCCTCACCAAACAGATTATACAAGAAGCTTTATGTCGCGTTGCCAGGGTGTTTTTCGTTTAACCGCCATCAACATATGTATATTACCCGGGTACCCGGGCAAATCGGGTAGATTTTTGCCTAGAATAGCATATCTGATTCTTTTTTACCAGAAAGTGGACGAGGGACCGATCTATTCGAAAAATCGGATTCATCGTCCAATTNCCCGGGCAAATCGGGTAGATTTTTGCCTAGAATAGCATATCTGATTCTTTTTTACCAGGAAGTGGACGAGGGACCGATCTATTCGAAAAATCGGATTCATCGTCCAATTAGCTTAAAATACCATGAAGTAAAGCTATTTAAAATTTACGATAAACTGATTGTAAAGCTCACATATTTATTAAATCAGACAAATCTTAAAAGAATACATTTTGGAAATTGTATTTAAAAACCATGTGATTGAGGAACGCGTACATCACAAATAACAATGTAAATACCAGGTACTTTTGAAAGTAATGAACATGTTTATTCTACTCCATACAGAAATTTTCTTGCCATTTTTTTCGCAATCAACTCGAAATTTTGAGGGTGAAAGAGCCAAACGGACCTCATATTCGGATTCACCAGGTCGAAATATGTACACGTCGGTAGTTGGGTCTGGTTAGAAGCACACACCACGTTTTGGTACCGGTGTTGTTATTATTGGACTCAAAATGCGTACGTAAGAGCAGCAAAGTATTTAAAGCGAAGTCTTCAAATCTTGACCTGAACTTGTACATACAAAACCTCAACTGTCAAAAGGTAGTTAAAAGCCATTTGAAGTTAATGGCCCCTATCTCTTCCACTACAATATATTTGTACTTCTTTTACCAGCACGTCGGATAAATTATAACTTTTTCGATTTGAGTAGATCGATTTAAGAAATAATATAACTTTTTCTTAAAACTCTCTGTTCCGTTTACATTACATTCTTCAAAAAAAGCTCAGGCTGCAATTAAAAGTACAGTTTCAAGCTTTTTGTTAATTGCAGTCAAGACGGCATTTTACAAAAATCATAATTCAAAATTCACAAACAAGTTCTTACTATCAATTCGATATTTCAAATTTTTCGGGATCCCGGGATTAATGCAGGGAAATCCCAGGATTTTTGGCACCTCAAAAACACCGAGATACCGGCAAAACCCGTGTTTTTGGCACTTTAAAGTTAGGATATATCGAAAGTCTAGAGTTATAGAGCAATTTTGCGGCTAGATTTGGATCCAACACCAGCAAATCTACCAGAAACGATGTGCTTTACTCAGGTGGTAATATTTTGTTCGTAAGGATGAGTGGTCATAGCTAATATCGAAGTAATCCACATTAAAACTGATATATCTCGAAAAAGAAAAATCAAATCGCAACAAACGAAAATGAATTTTAAAGGGGAATAGTAATACTAAATGATATCCTGAGTAGAAATAAGCAAACAAATTGGGTTTTCTCATAATTAACCTCAAATTACGAAAAAACCCTCTGTTTAAGATATTGAGGTTAGGATATCTAAAAATTCTGGCGTGCTAGAGCAATTTGAGAGATTTGGATTCAGCGCCAGGAAATCTACCAGAAACGATGTGTTTTACTCAGGTGGTTGAAAAAAAANCGCAACAAACGAAAATGAATTTTAAAGGGGAATAGTAATACTAAATGATATCCTGAGTAGAAATAAGCAAACAAATTGGGTTTTCTGATAATTAACCTCAAATTACGCCAAAAACCCTCTGTTTAAGATATTGAGGTTAGGATATCTAAAAATTCTGGCGTGCTAGAGCAATTTGAGAGATTTGGATTCAGCGCCAGGAAATCTACCAGAAACGATGTGTTTTACTCAGGTGGTTGAAAAAAAAGGCAAAATTTGTGGAACTGTGTAATCGACTCGGAAGAACTTGTGGTACCGACTTCCAAATACATAAAAATCTTCTCAGAATACAATCAATCTCAAAATACTGGCATTTTTGGGTAATCCACTTAGGCGGGTTTTACTGTAGATATGTACATAGTATTCCACTACTTATTATATATTTAATAGGATTGCAAATAAACTGCCAAATGTGACAACCAATTTCGCGTGTACACAAACGGTTCTTCTTCACACAAATGGTTAATATATGTGATTTATGTCGATTCTACATGCGAACGGGCTAGTAAAGAAGCAAAAAATATTCTGAAAATTAAAGATGGCAGCTTTAACCAGCAACATAATTGCCGGTAATATTTACTTTTTCCGCTGTTCAACACATTATGAGGGCGATATGTATCAGTTAATTGTAAGAACAGGACGTGGAGCACTGGCGCTAGGCACCGAGTTGGCAGACAGCAAACTCATAAAAACGCCGTGAACATTTCATTCATGCGCTATAAAGCCAGCTACGAACAAGTTTGCTACAGGATGGTTATTTACAAATTCGCGTAGGATGCAGACGCTAAACACCGAAGACGATATTTGTAAAGAAGTCAGACTGGTGGCTGTTGGTGGTAGATATGTACCAGCACAGGTGTAATTAAATCAAACTAGCACCGCAGTAATGAGCCTGTTGGTCATTTGCAGCGAATATTCGGTCAACGCATACACGCACCTAATTCACTTAACCGTTATCTCAACTCGACTTTGGGTGTGATTTCCTTTTGCTGACGCACAACAGAGAATGTTTCCTTAAATGGCTTCAAGCACGAAATGTCTCACAAGTTTTCACAAGGATTCGGACGACTCTTGAGATTTTTAGAATGCTTGTTATTAATTTTTTTTTAGGTATTCCTGCGCATTTTTGATGTGTATCTTTGGTTTCGGTAGGCGTAAAATTTGCGAAGCTGTAAGGCATATCCCAGCAGAAAATTTCGAAGGGCTTAGCTAGTGTATTGCAGCAGCAAATTTTTAAATTCATCAGAACCGCCCTGTGCTATTGCAAATGCTTGCATATATTTGGGCACATGCAGAGTACAAAAAAAAAAAAAAAAAGCAGAGTAAGAGTAAATGCGGTACAATTGATTATTACTTCCGATTATGCAAACTTCGGCCATGCTTACGGCTTTGTACCTATATGTATACATGCATATGTATGAAATCATTTCCCAGTAGGAAATTTCATGCATACGACATCGCTGTTGATGGCATGAGCTTTCTGCTGTGTATACATGCCAGTATAAATGAACCTTCATTTCCATTTAACACGCGTGGTTTCTCAGAGCGTATGCGTACTCTAACCATACACTTGTACTACTGGTGTATGCATATGGCTGTATTAATGTTTCAAACATATAAAAATGCAAATGGAACAGTATTAAAGCATTTTTCCAAGATATGTATCCCCATATGTACATGCTACTTTTCTGATAAATTTTAATATACGGGGACATACAAAAAAGTAGCATTTACATATGCAAATCCATATCTTGTAAAAGCCCGTTAGTACTGAAAATAGTATCGCACAACACGTCCGTACACTAAAATTTTTGTACAAGACTGAAAATATTACAAAAATTCCACTTCAAATTTATCAAGAAATGTACTTAAAACAACAACAACGTACGTTCGCTTGCAGTTCGCTAGAATTTGAATTTATTTGTGGAAATTCATGACTACGCATGAATTGTTCACACTAATTCACTCATATAGCAAGCATTCTTCATGGATGCATACAACCGATTTCAACAGGGTTGTTGCAACTGGTTTTGATATTCGTAGATGGTTTTGTGCATAGGTTTAGTAGTCTATTGATAAAAAATCAAGGCGAAAATTTAAAATAATACTGAATGCATTTTAACTGGGACCGTTGGTAACTGATGAACATACATGAATATATGTATAATATACATATGTGTGGATGATATAGCCCTGATCCAATAGATAGTTTTCGTGAGTAACAGCAAAAAGTACAGGAACTAAAAAGCATCGGGTAAAATCTTGAAACTTCATTCTCTACACAACTCTCCAAAAATCGCTCTCATTTACATGACTTTGGAGTACGGGATCCTTCCTGCAAGCTCGTGTAAAAACTAGAGATGGGCGCGGGATAGCGGGACCCGCGGGACCCACGGTACTGATTTAAAATTGCCCGGGATGGGTCGTATCGAGAAGATCTGTCAAAATAGGGCAGGCGGGACGGGACTAAAATCCTTTCCCGACACTCTCGATAAAACCGCAACCACCGCAAATTCACAAATCTTCCTTAAAAACGATGTTTGAAATATGCACTTTAATGTTTTATTGAGATGAAAAATAAAAAAATAATAAGAGGATGCCAGATCTTTCATTAATATTTTTATTATTTAAAATTTATTTGAAAGACATGAACATTTTTGCAAACCTCGCCACACATGTAGAAATCTCAAGCGATCGTTTCAATTTGTTGTCCGTTTGTAGCCTGCTTTAGAGATAGATATCGGGACCCACCGGACCCGCGATACAATTCTGAAAAACGTCTGGATGGGCGGGTTCGGGAGCTAAAAATCGAATTTCGGGATGGGCGGGATCGGGATTAAATATTTAGTCCCGTGCCCATCTCGAGTAAAAACCTGTAAGTTCATTGAGTACTGGATCACAGCTAATACCAGATTGCACAAAGAGAAGACGAGAGTAAGAGGAAATGCCGAACAAATGAGGCTGACTTCCAAAACGTCAATTGCTTTGCCTCAATTTAGCTCCCCATTTTGCAAACAAAAGATGGTATGTTATATGTATTTATGACTTTAACGTAAACCCAGCTACAGATGAAATAGAACCACAGATTATATTCCGAAAAAAAATTAGGAATATATCGATGGCTGAGTGGAAGATCGACCTATCTCGGCTGCCAGTTCGAAAACGCTCTATCTTAAAAAAAAACTATTCAAGAACGCCCTATTTCAGAATTTTATTGATAAACACCTTATCTCAAAATTCGGTTCAAAAACGCCCTATCGCACTTCAAAATGTATTGAAAATATGCTGATATAGGGTGTTTTTGAATCGGCAGCTGAGATAGGGCGTTTTTGAAACGAATTCTGAAATATGGCGTTCTTGAAAAGTTTTTTGAGATAGAATGTTTTCGAACTGGCTGCCGAGATAGGTCGATCTTCCACTCAGCCATCGATATACAAATAGAAACGCTCAACTACAAGCTCTAAGACAGTAATTGATGCGGTGTTTTCAAGATATTTTAACGCCCTTGGGTCACAAGTATAGATATACTAGTATCATATTTTATCAATCATACTGTAAGCATAAGCATGTATGCACGTTGACTAACAAATACGATGCGTAACTAGCCCTTAAGCTATTTTGCAATTGTGTTTACACCTTAAGTTATGTGTCTAGACCTTAATATTTAGTTGTTTTGTTAAGAGCGTGGGTAACCACCATCTTGGCATTGAATAAAAGAATCAGAATCAGATTGACTACCAACCACACTAGACGTGTGTAATTTATTAGAGAGTTCGTTTAAGCGTTTTCAATACCGATGATTTCATGTATTAAAAGAACTAAAAATGAAAATGAATAAAAAAATGAAGACAGAAAAATGAATAAAATTAAGTGCAATTAATGTCTAATTTCTAACCCAACCTACATGTCTGTATGTAACTGAATAATTTTATTATTATTATATTAGCTATAAAATTTTTTCTTATTCTTTTGTTCGTCTTGGTAATTTTTTAATTAATTTTACTAATATTAGGGTTTCAAAAAGAACTCCCGTAGATAGACAAAACGGAATTCTTAGTAGGATCTGCGGGTAACAAATTTTATGGGCTGTTGAGCGGTGAAATTCGGCACTAAGAAGTTTTTGCTTGCTTTGTTTTCGACTAATTTTAATTAGAAGATCCTTATATAAAAAAATAATAATAATGATAATAAGTTTTTTTTGTGAGTATAACTTTTATCCGTTTATTATTTGTAGTTTAATTTCTAATTGTTTACTTCCCTATGTTAAGTACAGTGATACCCGCTTAAGTACCACCCCGTCTAAGTACCTAACCCGCTCAAATAACCAACATTTTTGGGCACCGTGAATTTGTTAATAAAATCTGTAGAGAATCCATCTCTTAAGTACCTCCCCGCTTATTTACCCAACCCGCCTAAGTACCTAAATTTTTCGTGCCCCATTTACCATTTTACTTATAATTTTCCCCTTTTAAGACCTCTTTTAAAATTCCTTAAAATATTTACGTATTTTCAAATCCAGTAGCAGCGCTACACACCTTCGGTAAAAAAATTCTAAAAAACTAACGGAAACTTTTACTCACTTGAAACATGCACATTATTACATTAGAATTGAATGGGCTTTAAAACTGTATACTCAAAAAACACTTCTGAGAAAAAAATTTGAAATGATGATGAATTTTTTTTGTATGTGTTCTACAAAATCTTAAGCTTAGGTTTATATGGTATTTGTTAGGGAATGTACTGCATTTTAATTGATTGAAAACCCCGAAAAATTAATAAATAAACATAAAAGGCAAACAATATCATTTTGAATTTGGTGCAAAATATTATGTCCAACTTTGACTTTTTAAACAATTTAATTCTTGTAAAAATGACATACCATTGCACTAAATATTTTTTTAATAAAGTTTTTCTTTACTTGTTTATGTGTTTAAATAATGCTACGATTTTGGTTTTAAACTATGCATACTTCATTAAATGTTGTTATTCAAGTATGTATGTAAGTTAACAAAAAGATGTAACTACATCAGTAATTATGTTCGCTTAAGTACCCGCATCGAGGTACTTGGTGCCTTGCCCGCAAACGTACAAATAAACGCGTCAATCGCCACTTTGTATTGTAAATACGCAGCGTTCGGTTGCTAGCATGTTGTCAACGGATAAGTATTTATTGTTAATTATTATATGATTTATGGAATACCTTTATAAATTTTATGTTATAAATTAATATTTATTACTTTCATAAAGCTTCATAAAACAATTTATTTTTCTTGTCCGCACACTTGCTAAGTAGAGCGCTATCGCTGTTTGTGTATTTGCGCCACGGGTGAAAAATTTTGTGATTTTGATATATATGTACCTCTCTTCTGCAGAAGTAATATATGCATCCTTACCGCAGAACTCCACAGGCAAACACCGATGGCCTACCAACTGTCATTTTGACGAGCAATGTGATTGCAAGTTTTTGTGTGTGGGCACTTTGATGTCTTGAAATAAGCATTTGCCGCATGACGCCACCAGACAACATTCTCTCAATTTCGGTGTTTAAAAACATTTAAATCTTTAAAAAACTTGCTGAATAATTTCCTAAAACGTAATCATAAATAATCCAATAAGGAACAGACTCTTATTTTGATTTAATATAAAAATTTCATCGATGTTACCACCAGCACGCTTTCTTTCAAATGAAAATATGGCTGTCAAACTATCGAATTGCCTGCAATAGATGTCAAGCAATAAGCGCTGACATATATTGCAGCACATGAGAAATAGGCGGTCTCCATTGGAAATATATTTTGTGACATAGTTATCACGACATCAGTGTTTTCCTGTGGAGACAGGGCCTTAAGAGGCAAATGATTATATGGGTTACAAATTTATATCAGCTGGGTTTCTTGGCATACCTCTTGGTTTGATAAAAAAGACAATATAATTACATGAATACACAATACATGAAAGGCGCGTTCAGTGAACGACAATGAACTTTTGAATGTACGTGGCATGGTGCGGTGCTCAATATGTTTTTTCTTTTGCATTGGTTAGGTTTGGTTTAGCGTGCAGCTTTACGGAGAATTCACTCGGAGGCCGCGAAGGCCCATTGCGATGCCCATGGGGGGTAACTCCAAGCCTATTCCGACATACGTTTAACCATTTTGATTTTCTGGCGAATCCTAGCAGGCGTTTCCAGAGGAGCTTACCCCAAGGTATCCAGATTCTCGAAGAAATGGTCCCGAAGAAACTTGAGGCGTTTTCCTCGGAGTGCTGGACACTCGCAAAGGAAGTGCTGGTCGGATTCTATCTCCTCCTCATCCCTGAAGCTTCTACAGAAATCGTTATGCGGGGCACCGAACCTGGCGGCCATGTGATCCGTTAGTATTCCTGTGTGGCTTTGAAAGCCTTAATAGACTCCTTGTTCTTCGTTCATCGAGCCGTGACCAGTTGGCCGTTGTGAACATACATGCTCGTCGTGGCACCTCTGCCACCATACCAGCGCGCCATAGGCGAGAACCGGTCTAACTACCGCCATATAAATCCAGTGTATTATCTGTGGTCGCAGCTCCCAGTCTTTTCCAATCGTAGCTTTACAGGAGTAGAGCACACTGAGAGCCTTTTTTCTCCGCTCTTCGGTGTTCCTTTTCCAAGAAAGCTTAGAGTCGAGATTAACCCCAAGAAACTTCTTTTGACAATTCAAAACTTGCTCTATTGGGGGACGGAGTCCGAAATTTGTATATTTTATATCGCTTGGTGAAAGCAACAAGTTTGCTTTTAGTGGGATTAACTGCTTCTTTTTGCCCACCCTGTCAGATCGTTGATTGCAGATTGTAGAATCTCGCTGACCGTGGAGAGGAATTTCCCCACGACCAGAATGACTAAGTCATTCGCATAAGCAACGACTTTAGCGGCTTTCGATGTGCGGAGCAAGAATTCGTTTAGCACGAGGTTCCACAGCAGGGGAGATAACACCCACGTGTGGCTGTTTGTTCTGGTGCTCAAAATATTGTCGAGCTAGAGAGTGATCAGTGGGTCCAGTCCCACGGCCACCATGGAGCATGTAGTGGATTTAAACTTAACATTGTTTAAGACACTTTCTACGTCCAAGAAGGCTGCCAGTGGTTCAATGCTTGCTTTATACTACCAACAACCTCGTGCAGGTCTGTTTCAACTTTGCGGTAGGCATGTTGCGCGTCGCTGAAGTTCTCAGGTGTAAGGCGTTGCGTGATCTGCAGACTCAGAAACCTCTCCATTGTTTTGAGAAGTAATGAGAGGTTGATGGGTCTAAAATCTTTTGCAGTACTATGCCCTGCTTTGGGAATGCAGACCACTCTTACCTCCCTCCATGGCTTTAGAATAAAGCTAAGGGGACTCGCCCTATAGATGGTCGTTAGCCAGGGGGTTACCGTGGCGCATGGCTGGAAAGATTCCATGCGGACCCGGATAAGGTTGGAAGGACCTGATAGCCCAAGCCACTTAATCCGCAGTGATGATTTTGTCACTGCCGTGTCTGTGGGTAATAGGGTGTTCTGTCACAGAGAAGTGGACGTCCATCAGGTGTTCTAGTGTTTCAAGGCTGCTTCGGTGTGCCCTCCTCCTGGCTTTTCCAGGAAACTAGGAGGAGAAGGGTTTTTCGAAGTGCACCTTCTCAGTTGCGCGGCTTCAGTAGTTGTTTCGAGATCTTCGCAAAATTTAGACCACGATATCTTCTTTGCCTTCTTTATTCCCAATCCTACACGTTCTTAGTGAACTTCGCTTTATTGAAAGCCTTCCTAGCTGCTATCCAGAGCAGCCTTATCTCCGCCGTCCACCATCTTGTGTATCGACTGAGAGGTTTGCTCTCGGGACAATTGCTATGTAACATTTGTTAAGAGAGTTCGTTAGACAGAGGGCTCAACCGTTTACGGGGGGCGCGCTCCAGACACCAACTGGCTGAAGGCGTTGCAATTTATCCTACGAGTATTTCGATAAGGTGTTTGTATCGGTTTGCTTAGGTTAATGGAGACGTGACAGCCCTAAACTCCAACACTGTTCCAGTTAATTACTCTAACCTCCTCCCTTAGTATATTGTAGAAAGTGGGGTGATTACACTTGTTACAGGTGGTGAGTTGTGTGGATAATAAGTAACTAAAAAGTGGCTCACCTCTATCGTTGATGTTCAAGCTGTTCCACGCCATGTGGTGTGCGTTGGCGTCACACCATCAGCCATCATACTCGTTGCTTCGCCCAAGCATTGAGTTTCCAGAAGGATATTGGCCGTGCATCGTATGGCATGTACGAAGATGGGAGGATGAGGTTGGGTGGTCCCCTCTGCTCTCACATTGCCTTGTTATGTATACAAATCTCAGATTTTTAATTTTGTAATTAGAAAAGTATCAAAATTTGTACTGTACAAAAGGAAGAAGTGTCCCTATAAAATTCGTCGCAAAATATATTACTTTTTATCCACCTGGATCAAATTGGTCACACTGCACATTAGGTCAAATGATTACTTTTTCTGTGCGAAATTAACAGCAGCTAAAATATTGCATTATTTTAATGTAAAAAGATGGCAAACGTTAAAAAAGTGTAAAGGCAGTAAATAAAATGTGAAAACATGACTTGGCTTCCGTAAAACAGACTTTTCTGCTTTTTTGTATGTTCAAATGATGAGTATATGTGTTTAAGTAGTACTCAAAAACATTGTCCAATTAGCTTGGTTTTGACACAAGTCATTTTCTTACCATACTCAACCCCTCCCCCTTATAATGAGCTTCATAATAAAATAAGTATAGGCACATGTACATAAATGGTTTATTTTAGNGCAGTAATTAAAACGTGAAAACATGACTTGACTTTCGTAAAACAGACTTTTCTGCTTTTTTGTATGTTCAAATGATGAGTATATGTGTTTAAGTAGTACTCAAAAACATTGTCCAATTAGCTTGGTTTTGACACAAGTCATTTTCTTACCATACTCAACCCCTCCCCCTTATAATGAGCTTCATAATAAAATAAGTATAGGCACATGTACATAAATGGTTTATTTTAGCGATTAATTATGGAATTATCGAAATTCCTAAATTAAAAAAAGAAAAATATATACTACATGTCCTTGTCAGTAAATAAATTTCGAATTTGAAACTAATATGTGAAATGAATGTTCAAATCTCTATTCACTTTCAGTAAAAAATTTTGAAATTTCAATCCGTAAATTCTCTCAAGGATTTACCTTTTTGCGAAGGCTGCTCATCAATAATCTTTGCGAATCGGCGCAAGTGTAGTATTTGTAACATAGCCCCGGCTACGCTACAGGAGATGAAATGTAATCCAAATTGAGGCTTCTATTTTCTCACCATTAAAATGGATTATTTATCACCAAAAAATTTAGGCTAAGCTATTTTTAGCGAAAGCGAGGACAGAACCGCAATATTTGGAGATAACTAAAAATTCGGAAAAATGTTAGCTATCCTATTTTAGCATTTAAGCGATAGCGAAAGATGGTCGACACAGTTGGCTTTTTGATTTCGAAAAGAACTTTATCAGCAAGAAACGCTATGTTTTTAAATCTAAATATTTTAGCACCCTTTCCAAATTGTTATCCATAATTTTCATCTTTCTTTGATAAATATGTAATTGCAAAAAAGGCGCGTTTTTCCTCTTAGAGTTTCATGGAACTTTCGCAAATATCACCAGCAACAAATTTTATTTTAAAAAAAGCTTTAATTTTTTTCGAACATCTAATCCGCCAAATTTCAAACAATTCGCCTTTTCTAATAGCATGAGAGCCCAGCAAAAACCGTTTTTCTTGAAAACGGCTAAAAACGGCGGGTTGAGTAAAATAAAATCAACTCATTACCTCTTAATTTATCTATTTCCGTTTCCATTTTGTTTGCCGAAAGTTGACAAAATTTTAAAAGCTTACATAAAATCATAAATGGAAATAAATCAGAAAATGTTTGAGGTTATGCAAATAAGTCATTTTTTGCAAACAAATGATAAAAGGTCACTTTTTTAAATTGCGACATAAGTTCTCACTTACAGTTTTGTTTTCCATTTAAAATTTTCTTTTAGTTTTTCGAAATTTACAAAACAAATGATGCTTTCCATTTCCAGACAACCGGTCAGGTACGTGCATGATTTAATTAATTTCGACCAAACTCAAATACATTGCTTGTTGGTCCAAATAATGAGAAACGTATTTTTGCTTTTGGCTCGGAAAAATTTTTCGGCCGAATTAAACGCGATTTTGTTTTTCAGGCAAAAATCGATTATTCGAATTGACAGTGAGAATGTTTTTTTAAAATGCCCATAACTTTGTCAAAATTTGAATAGATTCCAACAATGTTTTTACTCAAATGTCAGTAATTCTTGTCACCTCAAGATAGAATGATATAATTATTGATTTCCATTATTTAAAATTTTTTATTTAACAATAAACAAAAAGTGCATATTTTTTTTTAAACTTAATTTCTCAAAAAGTGTATTTTTTTTCTCTCAAACTTTTTTACCGGGAAAGAGACACTTTGAACTACAATCAACCTAAATCTCTAATAGCGAAAATTTTTTTTTTCTGAGTTATGATTTTTTATAGAAAATATACGTTTTTGTGGTACATACTGCAATATTCTTATATTGTTTAACTAAATGGAGCATATGTATGTAATATATCAGCAAAAAATACAGCCGTTATCATTTTTTGTGTATCAAATAGATATTAGAACACACTTTGCACCATACAGTTTCGAATATAAAAAGCGGGAAAATGTGACGGTCAAATAAACTAACATTCAAATGAAAATATCAACAATTTTTGATTTCCATCAATCAGACTCGAAAACGTTTATGTGTCTTGTACGTGTAGCCGACGAAAGCCGACTGCGCCCACACACTTAACCGTTTCACTACCGTACTATAAGCAGCGTACTTACAGAAATACAGAAAGAATATTCGCATTTATAACAGACGCCATAAAAACTTGAAAAAAAGACTTTAAATGCAAACCAATGGGAGAATATATCCCGTTGATATGGTCTAAACCAGGGGTTCCCAAACTTTTATCACCGCGGCACCCTTGTTGTTGTGCTAAAAAACATAACGCAAACTTTATGCTCCTTTAGCTTTAATATGAGGACTGAAATTATTTTGATGATTTCATTATTTCCTTTAAGTTTATTGGGAGCTTTGACAATTTTACCCTGAAATTATATGACGCTGAAAGCCTGCTGGTGTATTTGATTTAAACCGACTTCACAAAAGCAGAAGAATATCAATTCGTCGGAACATTTTTGTATTATTTTTTTTTTTATGTATGCTATCGCATAACTTTGGACCACGTTAACCGATTGCCATTTTAAAGGAAAGGTGTTACCTCACTGGTGGTCCCATTCTAATTTGGTTTAAATCCGATCACTGGATCATGAAGAGATTAACGATAACCTTAAATTTTTATAATGGAATGGAAGTCGGTTTTGTTTTTTACTTAAAAATTATATTTTTATTTAAGCCTTTGTTGGAAACGTAGTCTCACATAGAAAGGTAAAAGTAAAAGTCAATAGTATTTTCAATGAAATCTTGCCGATAGCAGTGTTTTCTCCATTCACTTGCATCCAGAACTCACTTGACTCCCTTCGTAGTATTTAATATGGGAGTGTCTATTCGCACTTTGCCAGTGTACCAGTGTCGTAAGTCTTCGGTTCCGCCAGTGTGACCAGTGGCGCCAGTGTCACCAGTATCACCAGTGTCGCCAGTGACACCAGTTTCACCAGTGTTGCCAGTGTCGTCAGTGTCACCAGTGTCGCCAGTTTCACCAGTGTCGTGAGTATCACCATCGTCACCAGTGTCGCCAGTGTCACCAGTGTCACCTGTGTCGCCAGTGTCACCATTGTCACCAGTGTCATCAGTGTCACCAGTGTCGCCAGTGTGGTACGTTTCGGCTATTTTTCTGAAAATTATCTGATTCAATTTTTCGTTGACAAAACGTACTGGGGTNGTGTCGCCAGTGACACCAGTTTCACCAGTGTTGCCAGTGTCGTCAGTGTCACCAGTGTCGCCAGTTTCACCAGTGTCGTGAGTATCACCATCGTCACCAGTGTCGCCAGTGTCACCAGTGTCACCTGTGTCGCCAGTGTCACCATTGTCACCAGTGTCATCAGTGTCACCAGTGTCGCCAGTGTGGTACGTTTCGGCTATTTTTCTGAAAATTATCTGATTCAATTTTTCGTTGACAAAACGTACTGGGGTACTACGCTTAAGAGCGAAATACACCACACAAGCGGCTTGACAAACCAAGCGAAAGATCCCTTTGCTGCAAGCCATATGTGTTGTGTATGGGGTTTTACGAGCCCCTGAAGGTAATTTTAATAAAAACAAAAGTTCTTGATTTTCTGGCCGCCATGTTGAAGTTTGATCAAGCCGCTTGCGTTGTGTATAGAAAGTTTAAAGAATTTGCCTGCAACACTAGTATACTCTAGCCACTAGCGGCACACCAGGCACACGACACCCACTTTTGGAATGCCTGGCCTAAACAATACCATTGGCATAATCAGTGCTGTCCTGTCGGAATTTGTTTTGAAAACGACAAAAAATTACTTTGTTGTCATGAAATCCAATGTTATCGGTTTTATGTTCAAAAGTGAAAATGTGATTAAATGGAGGTTTGTTTTGTAAAAACAAATATTAATGTATGTATTCATATTGTTATTCATAACTAAGGGAAGTGATAAAAATGCAACGCAAAACAGCATTATTCCAGCCAGAAATGCTAGAACTGCAGATGTCACTTTGCGCTCACCTCTTTTTCTTTAAATTATTGGGAACAATTCAATCTTATATAATTTTGCCAAAAAAATGTACATTAAAATTGCCGGCGAGAGGATCAGTGCGTTCACTACTGTTATAATCTGAAACAAGGCGAATTCATATAGGGTGGTAGCGGCGGCCAAAAACGCACATTGGCAATCAGTGTAAAAGNAGGATCAGTGCGTTCACTACTGTTATAATCTGAAACAAGGCGAATTCATACAGGGTGGTAGCGGCGGCCAAAAACAAAAACTTCGCAAACAAATTATACGCACATTGGCAATCAGTGTAAAAAAAATTACAACAAACACATCATTTTGACAAACTGGACAAGTTCACCTTGAAATCTGCTGATCCGTTAACACCACTTTATATAAATTCGGCTCAATCCGAAAAATTCATGTTTATGTGACGAATTACTCGTTCGCGACTGTTGCTTTTCGAGCCCAGTTTATTCGAACATCGGTTTTGTTTACATTCGGTTTCATGACACCAAATGAAATCAATATTGGTTTGTAATTCCGACAAAAAGCAAAACCGACTTGGATTCCATGACAGCCCTAAATATATCCCGTTTATGCGGCTTAAACCATACCATTGGGATTTATTACCCCAATTAAAAAAAAACACACGTACATAAGAATATATTCGAACATAATATTTCTTATTCATTTGCCAAAACACTTGTATTTTTACACGAAATAACTTTTTGGTCTAAAAGCACTTGTTTTCGCTCGTAAATCGATGCACTTTCCAAGAAACAAGCACATACAAATTCACCAGCGGTTAATGCCAATGAATTGCTATAAAAAAGATGCACTAATTAAACGAATCCAAAATAGCATTAGACGCCTTTATTTGCATCAACTCGTGAATTATCCGCATACAAATGCACATTACCTCGCCGTAAATGCACAAAATAAATGCGCATGGTGATTGCGCTGACTTGCGACTAACTTAAGGCTCTGTTATGCATACTTGGCATTGCTTGAGAGTTGTCACATAAGGAATCTGTTAAATGAGCTTCGCGTGTAAGCGGTTACCCAACGCACAGCATTACATACGTAAAAGTCTGTTGGTTTTAGATTTCTACGTAAAAATGGATAGCAGTGCATGCAATGCCAAGTATGCATAACAGAGCCTTTAGGGTTTACACCGGACAATATGTCAAAATGATGTGTTTATTGTAATATGAATTCGCCGTGTTTACAACAAACACATCATTTTGACATAATTGTCTTGAAAACATTGTCCGAAACACAGGGTGATCCTGCGGTAATCCAGAAAAAAATTTCTTTAGTCAAAATATCAAAAAAAGGTAAGTTTTAATGGAATGAATAATCAATATATATAAAAATATGTTATTTTTTATTATTTTAATAAATAGTATGGGCTTTTAGCTTTAGAAAGAGGAAATTAAAACCTGCTCAATTTTTGCACTTTTTGAAGTAATGCGTTTTTTACTAATGCATAAAATAATTTTTTAATTTTTTGTCAGTGCCATCAGATCTGCACGATTCGTTCTATTTTCAAAAATGAAGTGTCAGATTAAAAAGTTTGAACTCTAGATAATAGAGGTTAATTTTTTTTTTAGGATTGCCACCTGTTCAAAAATTAAATTCAAATTTTTAATGAGTTAAATGAATTATCGTCGGCCGCTGTGGTGCAGTGGTAAGCAGTGCGCGCTTCCACTCCGCAGCACCTGGGTTCAAACCCTGGTCAAAGCAACATCGCAAAAAATATAGAAAAAGGTTTTTTCTTAACAGCGGTCGTCCCTCGGCAGGCAATGGCAAACCTCCGAGTGTATTTCTGCCATGAAAAACAGCTTCTCATAAAAATACAATCGCCGTTCGGAGTCGGCGTAAAACTGTAGGTCCCTCCACTTTGTGTGACAACATCAAGGCGCACGCCACGAATCGGAGGAGAAGCTCCTCCAAACACTAACATATGTGTAAGCGCCAATCTATTATTATTATTAAATGAATTATTAAAAGTTGGGTTTCATGGAAATGTGTATGAAAAGTGTTTATTTCTTAAATACATGTAAAGGGTTGCCACCTGTTTAAAAAATCAAAAACCATTGAATTAAAGGAACTAGGTATCACTATATGAGAGCCAGACGAAAGAGTTTTAAAAAGTTTTAGCTTGCAAATATTACGAAGTGGGTTGCCGCCCTTTTGTGAAGTCAAATTTGATTATACTAAAATAATAATTGTGTCAAACCCAAGGGGTATGACATCGTATTTGTTATGTTATTACAAATGCATACATACACTGTAAATCAGTGATTTGTTCTGATTACATTCCTTTTAAATTACTGGACTCTTAAATTAACTCAGGAATGTTTTTACTCTTCACTTATTTTTTGCTAAATATCTGATATTTTTTCAATTGTATGATACCCATATTGAAATACATATTTCAGTTACCTTATTCCCCTAGGTATAATGAATTTGATTTATTAAACATGGGGCAACCCTCCTTAGAAGTAAAGCATTTTCAAAACCATTTAAATTGTTACCCATATCGTAATATCTAAAAATAAAACTTTGTTGCACATCTGCAGTCCAAGCCCTGTCATTTGACTCCTCACTTTCGAAAATAGAACGAACCTTATGCACATACCTATATAAATGCCACAAGAACCCAAATTTTCAACTTCAAACTCTATTTACAGTGAAATTATAAAAGTTATCAAAAAAATGGAATTTTTGGATTAAGCGTCCTCAGTTTTACCAAGAAGCGATTTTGATTTAAATCCGTCCATAATTCTATTTTTGCCCACGTTTTATATGGAAGGGAAGCACTGTGCGTTGTGTTCTTTTCGCAGCAGGTTGCGCTCTGATACGGCTGCCTTTTTTGCCCTTAAATAAACTTGAGGCTGAGAGTTACACGGTTGATTCTTAATTGACGCTTGTAAAAAAAATATATTTTCCGTATCAGAAATAGGTGTTTTCCTTTAAATTTATTAAAGACTTACAGTGCAAGTGAATAAATCAGTTTTATTAATTTCTATAAATAAACTTCTGATGGAGTAGCATATTTTCTTTTTCCATCTCATATGAAGAACGCAACATTTTCTCAGGTTTCAGGGCAACGCAAAGCAAGAGTTGCCATATAAAACAGTACAACTTATTTTGAGAAAATAAAAAGCTATTATTAATCACACGGAGATGCCGAGTAACTGTGCTACTTAAGCACCATGGTAATCGTAACAAGTGTTAGTTAATAACGAACTCGTACCCCTACAAGGCAGCTGAGTATCACATGAGTGTTCATATTATCATTATCACTAATTACAAAAGTGCTTATCAAAGCATTGATTTTTGTTCAGACCATGGAAAAAAATTAAGTACTTTCCCCTCAATGTTGTCATCAGAAAGTCCTCAGTACTAATAGCCAAACTGCTCATTTATGCCATACTACAAAAACCAAAGTGGAAATGTGTTAGAACTTTTGCATAAAGTGCTCAGCACTGCCTTGTAGGAACTTTACTAACTTACTCCTGCAGTTCACTAGTATGTAAATATTTAGGAAATATGTTGACTGTATTTATGGACACCAATGATTTGCTCAAAAAGAGGCCTCCATATGAGCATCTGCCCGAATTTATTCCCGTTTAGTATATTGTATATTACTTTAAGGTTTTGTACATTTTTGAAGTCTGGTAAAAATATACCTTTGTATTTAAAGGCCAAGTCTTTGTGTGCAGGCCAACATGCATATGAATCATGAAAATCTGCAATACATAAATGCATTGTAATATAAAAACATAGTAGAGGTATTCGCTAAGTCTTGCAAAGCGCTTGCGCGGTGCACGGATTGCACGGTTTTCAAAGTTATCCCATACGAAGCCCGGTTTTTACCGCGAGAATAAGGAAATAGCTGTTTTATAGCAAACCTGCACCTGCTGCCATCCAACGCGAGGTAGCAGTGAAAGAATGGCGAACGATTTTTGTCCCGTTTGTTTTTAACCGAGTCAATGCTTGCTGTGAAAATTTTGCATGTTGTGCTTCTTAAAATTATATCGTCGTTTAAAGTGCAAAACCGCGTATCAACAAAATGCAAAACCGCGTATCAGCAAAATGCAAAACCGCGTATGTGAAGTTGTAGAAATTATTTTCTAGAGCGTAAAAACACTCATCTTTCAAAATGGTTCTCTTTTTTATAAAGCAATCGCATTTCTGGCTAGTATATTTCAGGACGAAAGGATAAGGATTGAGCCAAGAGCTTGTGTGAGCAAATCCAATTTTTGGCAGCCAATGTCAGTTACGCGGTTTTACAGAATGACGATACGCGGTTTTGTACTTTAAACGACGATATGTTTGTTGTATGTGAGCCAAGGCGAGCTACAGTGATGTTGTAGTGGCCAAAGCGCGCACCCCTGGTACTGGTAATAACTGGGTTTAAGCGACTTATGCGTTTTCCGCATAAACCAAGTCCAGACACAAACGCGCACTTGTATTGCACTCCCGCCCAAAACCAAGTGCAGCGAACAAACACACGCACTTGTGTTTAAAAGTAATTCGCTTGTTCTTAATTGGGTATGCATTTTTATGCAATTCTCAAAAATCTCTTCGCTGAACTTGGTGATAAGTCCCTGCCTTTTTCAGCCATGGTCAACGCTAACCCAGCTTGGCGATCACACGGTGTTCTAACCAGTGTTGCCGTTTTAGCCCTTTGGAGGCTAAATTTGGCTACCAAATTCTTTTTTTGGCCACAAAAATTTGAAA